>NW_020229903.1:200000-217500 GCF_003227715.2 Harpegnathos saltator
CCAATACATCGAGCTGAAGAATTTTGACAGAAGTTTTGTTGCCTAAGAAGTATCGACGGTTGACGGGAACAACAGCAACAAGTCATCAGACTTGTTGCTATTATTCCCGTTCCTTGCATGTAGACACGTGGAATCGCGATGGAGACGAAAACCGAATAAATACAGCACAAAACAAATTCATTCTTATCGTAGAAACTAGAGATGTGCGAATCAAAAATTTTTATGTCGAATCGAATCGAATTTCATTTTTTAAATTCGAATTCGAATCGAGTCGAATCTATGAAATTTCATTCGAATTCGAATCGAATCGAATGAAATCGAATCGAATCATTAAGAAATTTAAAATGACTATTAAATATGCAAATAATGATAGAAGATTTTAATATGAAAGGGAATATTGATATTGTAATATCATCTTAAAATAAAATATATATTTAAATATTTAAAGTAATTTATAATTAAGTTATTAATTATAAGTTAAGTTAATTACAAGTTAAGGCTTCAAACATACAGGCTCAGATGGCCCGTTTTATAATTGATGCACGCAAACGCTAATGTATTTGATTCGTATTCGAATCTTCACGATTCGAAATTTCCGGATTATTCGGATTTGAATCGAATCGAATTACATTAGATTCGATTCGAATTTGAATAATTTGCACATCTCTGGTAGAAACGTGTCTTTCTGCAACTTTTTTTTGTTTCTTATTAAATAAAGCGATTGTTGTGAAATCGACGATAACGATAGAATTCTTTGAAAAATTCTCGGGAATACTCTGTACATCTAAAAAAAGTAATTTCTGAGCAAGCGAAATCATCTAAATTTTAGAGGATTTAATTTTATATATGGCCTCAAGAGGATTTCTCTAAGATTAAAAAGAACATATTATAAATACACATTATTTTTAAAGTTAGAGAGATTATGTGTTATATGCATAATGCAAATTTCATTGATTTTAATATAAATTTCCTTTTTTACACAGATTATTTAACCTTTTTTTAAGAGGATTATTATTCATTCTTACTGTACTTTATTCTTACTAGTTATATTAGTTAATTTGAAAAAATTATTATAACGTATAGCGAAAAGTAATATACAGGGTGTCTTAAAAATATTGAAACCCATAATTTGAAGGTCATTTGGAGGTTAACTTGCGTTTTTTAAATGGGAACCCTTATTTTTTATTACACTGTTTTTTTCTACCAATTAATTTGAACAACTTTTGTCCAAAATATTTTTTTATTTGCCTAATATTTTTTTAGATATTTGAGGAAAAATTTGATAACTTTTTCAATATTTAACTTACGATATCTCGCTAACTATTTGTCGGAAGAAAAAGTGGTACTAGACTTTCTTGCTTTATTTAGTCTCAAGAATATATTGTTATAATAGTGCTCTGATTTTTGTTAATTTGATGATTTTGAAATTTCCAAAAGTCAGTAAGTTAACAAAAGTCAAGGCGTTATTGTAACAATATATTCTTGAAACTAAATAAAGCAGAAAAGTCTAGTACCACTTTTTCTTCCGACAAATAGCGAGATATCGTAAGTTAAATATTGAAAAAGTTATCAAGTTTTCCTCAAATATCTCAAAAAATATTAGGCAAATAAAAAAATGTTTTAGATAAAAGTTGTTCAAATTAATTGGTAGAAAAAACAGTGTAATAAAAAATAAGGGTTCCCATTTAAAAAACGCAAGTTGATCTCCAAATAACTTTGAAGGTCATGGCCAAGGTGATCAAATTTAAGATTACCATCAAGTTCGTTACTCGATTTTCTACAACTTTTGTATTTAAAGTTTTTCATGAAAACTTGATCCTGCAAAGTTATCCGGGAGTTCCAGTAGTTTTAAGACACCCTGTATATATAAATTTAGTTCTGACTCCGGTTCTACAATAAATAGGCACGAATGAAATAAGATCATCATAACAAATAAATTTCCAATCAGTTTTGTTATGGACTTTATAGCTACAAAAATGTTCATCATAATCAATTGTATGAAACATAGTTAAAAGAAAGAATATATTATTCAACTTCTTGCGATAGATTATAAACTGTATTTGACCAAATATGGATAAATTATCTTCGTTATATGTTACAGCAACACATATATCTTTTTTAAAAAGCGTTCCAAACATTCTGATCCACATGGTTATTTTTTCGTTCATGTCTGGAGGTAGAGCATGACTGAATAAAAGAAGCCGACATTCAAATCAACATATTGCTCTTCATATAAGAGGAAAATTAATGTGCAAGAGGAAATCCTCTTGAAATAAGAGCAAAACAGCTAGAATAATATCTAATCAATTTTAAATGAATGGTTCACTTTAATTGCTTTATCGAAAGAGAAATCCTTTTTCTATAAAAGGCTTCGCTTAGAATATGAAATTATGGGAAAAATCATTTTATCACAAATAGAATACTTTTTTCTGGGTTTATTAAGAAAATTTTAGCAACCTACTCGAGCAAAAAGAATTATATATAATAATCATATAAAATTATGTGTAATTATGTATAATTATTTTTTTCGTGTAGTCGCGTGACGTGTTAAGACTATTGTAATTTCTGTAATGTTCTTTTGGCGAATTTGAAGATATGATTTTTTTTGGTGGAAAATGTTATTTTTCTTGTACATTTCGTACTTGAGTGCGACTTGACGCTGTGATTCGTTAAGATATTACGAATGTAAGTTTTCCTTTTCATGCAATCTGTTCATTTTCCGCAGACGTCGCTACTCGAAACCCGATTCATCACTTCAGATTCTGCGACGTCTCCTTTCCAGTACGATCCGATCAAGAGAGTAGCCGACAAAGTCGACGCTCACGTAAAGATTTTCGATGATGCGGAGAATAACAGGTACACATGAAAAATTGGTGAAAGAAAAATAAAAAAAAGCTAAGAAAGATTGAAGCAATCTGATAGTGCTCGATATTTTCTGATTTAAGTGAATCTGCGACCATTACGGCGTTCATGTCAGTGGCTAAAGACGCAGATCGCTACAATATGGATCACAAAAATCGTGGCAAGTGCGTGATCTTCAATCACGAGGAATTCGAGATGACCGGCTTTGACAAGCGGGAAGGCTCAACGATAGACGCGATGAAATTGCAGAAGAGCTTCGGTAATCTCGGATTCGACGTGAAGGTCTACGATAATCTCACCTACAAAGAAGTGTTCGACGTGTTAGAGGAGCGTAAGTATACGTATACTCATTTCGCGCCGACTCGCGATGGAACTCCGTTCCTTTCGAGTGTTGCAAAAATTCAAGTGTCTTCGCTGAGTTGCAGACACGGCATAAAGTTTCAAAAAACGTCTTCAAGATGTCTAAACTAGAATAAAACGTCTTTTGGACGTATTCGAGACACCTTTAAGGAGTCTTTTTATTGTCTGCAGCGCGCTTGCGAATATTCAATATTGATATCTATCCGCTCGCGTCGTAGTTGGCAGTAAAACGGATCACACGGACAACGATTGTATCTGCATTATCGTGTTGACTCATGGGTTGCAAAACGACTTGATATCAGCAAAGGACGCTGCCTACAAAACTGATAAGCTCTGGAAGCCGTTCACAGCTGATAATTGTCCGACGCTGGCGGGCAAGCCCAAGCTGTTTTTTATCCAGGTAATATGCTGCTGTTTAATAATTTGGGAAACGTCTCAGGGTTGAATTTACAAAAAAAGATTCAGCAAGCCCTGAAAATCCCAAGTCTGAAGTCGCTCTTAACTCTGTTTTACTTGGCTCCTCCTTTTGGCTTTCTTCAGGCTTGCAGGGGCGAGGAGATCGATAATGGTGTCGTGCTTTCCCCGCGCAGTTCGGTGTCGTCAACTGATAGCGTGTCATCGTACAAGATACCGACTCACGCCGATATCCTAATAGCTCACAGCTCAGCTCAAGGTAAGTGTCGATGAACTGTACTTTTTTTGTGTAGAAAATTACTTAGAGGATTATCAATTGTTTTCCAATAATTTTCTCATCTTTATATTAGAATTTTATTTTATTTTCGATTTTGTAAACTATTGAATGACTGGTGTAAAAATGAGATTTGATGCTTGAAAATATATGTCAATGTTACCGACTGAAAAAAACGAATCTCCATACTTTTATTTTGTTGTTGTACTTTTGTTTAAATTCTAAAGAGGAAACTAAAAAGAAAACTAAACAGATATTGCGTGCGATAGGATTAATTGGTCGATATTAATTGTCAATAATAAATGTGTGCTAAATAGACACATATTGGGTTGTTTGGAAAATAATTTCGGTTTTTTTCAAATAAATCGCTTTGCCTTTTTAAACAATTAACCTCATTCCAAACCAGAAAATCATTTTACATTTTTACAACGCACATTTCAAGCTTCATTTGAAAAAAAATTGTTTTGAAATCTGTCAAGTTGTTTTTGTTTGACGTCGCATCAAAAATGGAAAATCAACGTGAGCATTTTCGTCACATTTTGCTTTTTTATTACCGTAAAGGCAAAAATGCAGCGCAAGCGAGAAAAAAATTGCCGTATATGCAGAGGATGTCTTAACTGAACGCTAACATCAGAATTGGTTTTCGAAATTTCGTTCTGGGAATTTCGACTTCAAAGATTCGCCATATTCTGCAACGCCAGTTGAGGTTAATGAAGACCAAATAAAGGCATTGGTGGACGCAAATCGTCATTTAATAACACGAGAAATTGCTGAGAGATTGAATTTATTCCATTCGACTGTGCATGAGCATTTGAAACAACTTGGTTTTGTTTTCAAAACACGATATTTAGGTTTCACACGTTCTCAAAGAAAGAGATTTGATTCGTCGCATTACCATCTGCGATTTGTTGTTGAAACGTAAGGAAACCGATCCATTTCTGAAGCGACTCATAACTGGAGATGAAAAATGGATTATGTACAACATTAATATTAAACGCAAAAGATCATGGAACAGACGTAACGAACCAGCTCAAAGCACATTGAAAGTTGATATGCATCAAAAGAAAGTGATGCTCGCTGTTTGATAGGATTGAAAAGGAATGATTTTTTTAAGCTGCTACCAAATAATCAAACGATTGATTCGAATATTGTATAGTGTATTGTCATCAATTGGACAAATTGAATGATTCCATCAAGCAGAAGAGACCAGAATTGGTGAACAGAAAAGGTGTTGTACTTCATTATGACAATGCCAGACCTCACACAAGTTTAATGACTCGTCAGAAGCTGTTAGCGCTTGGATAGGATTTGTTACCGCATCCACCATATTCACCTGATCTGGCACCATCCGATTATCACTTGTTTCGGTCACTACAAAATTCTTTGTATAGTAAAAATTTCGATTCAAACGAAGATGTCAAAAAGCACTTAATTCAGTTTTTTGCCAATAAGGGCCAGAAGTTCTACGAGCGTAGAATCGTGTTATTACCTCAAAGATGGCAAAAGGTGTTAGGTAGAACAAAATAGGGTCAATACTTAACAGAATAAAACATTTTTCTTTCTATTAAAAAGATATCGTCTTTCATTTTCATGCAAAAAACCGAAATTTCTTTCCGAGCAACCCAATATAACGCTTTCTAAAATCCCTTCTGCTGTCTTAAGGTTTCTACACCTGGAGGAATCCTATAGACGGCACGTGGTACATCAGTTGCTTGTGTGAGATCTTAGACAAGTACGGTACCAAGCTGGATTTGTTGAACATGCTAACGATAACTGCTCGAAAAGTCGCTACGGATTACGCCTCCTACGATCCCAAGGACCCAACCAGGCACGAGAAGAAACAGGCACCGTCGGTCACGTCATTGCTGCTTAGAGCTGTTTACTTCTCACCGAAGACGAACGTGTAAATGCCGTAAAGTCATCGGAGGTATTGAATTGAATAATTTCACAATTGGCTCGCGCGTCGTTACCTCGTCGATCAAGTATCAAGCAAATTCTCGCCCGATATGACGGTTACCTATATTCGAGCTTCGCGTCGAATAGTTAGAAATTCTTTAGAAATAAATGGGCCAAAGAAGAAGCGCGCGAGTCGATCAATCGATCTTAATCGATTGTATTTATTGAGAGGATGCGTGAAAACGCATGAAGATGAGTCGGAGACCTGAGAATAATTTTCGAAGAATTTTTCTACATGGAAAATATGTGATTGAAATATGGTTCATTTGTTTCAAACATTGGAGAGTCATTCCAATAACGTCGCGCTGTTTGTCCCTGTTTGTAAGTGGGAATTACGCGTGTATCGTTATAAATATTTACGTATTCAGTTTATTTGCACATGTTACATAAATGTTACATATATATTTCGGAAAGAGGCCTTGGCGTCACCGTACCGCCATACTTCGTATGTACGAGTACGCTTCTACCTCTATCCTATAAATTATTTTTTCATACAATAATGTTTTTATTTTAGATACGAATTTTTAATTAATGTATATATTTACGTATATTCTTAAATACACACGCAAATCTTGTGATACGTATTATATAACGAATTTTACATTATGATAACTGATCCTCTCTGAATTTTTCTACTTCACGGAAGACCGTCGAATATATATAGATGATACTCAGTCTATTTGTAAACGCACGCGTTGATTTCCTGTGCGTGCTTTATGAAAGATCTTTTGTGTCTTCTCGCACGAGGAGATGGACTGACTGTGCGTGAGCGAATTTTTTTAATGCGATTGATCGATCCTTCTTTTGACGTAATCATTGTAATCTTTACGACGCTGCTGTTTGTATATAACTAATCTCATTTGTCGTTATCGCTCGAAGTTACATAAATGGTATTTTTTTTTCTTTTTCCAAGAAACGTGTGTTTCACTAAGTCTCGCTTGATTTCCTCCCGCCGAATATTCATTCACCTGTATATTTAGACATTGCGCAAATGTTGCGAATATCCTACTAAACTAAGTATCAGGATGGATAGTGATACTTGTTCGTGCATTACGAAGTAGGTTCTAGGATAAGGATTGAGAGAGAGGGGGTATCGTTCGTTTTCTCTTTGTCACGGAGATCTCTCAATTTTTATTCTGCTCAATTCATCGCTCTTCCTTCTTCTCCTCCTCTTCCACGTGCTCGTCTGTCCATTCTAATCTATTGTGATAGCCACTCGACCCTTTCCGACGAGATGTATTTTTTTCTTGTTGTCTGTCCTTTCCTCGCGCCAGACTTAATACTTTCCACGGTATCCTATCGGGCCGTTAAACCGCATTCGACGCCCTCCGACATTTAATTAAGCATCGACCGCCTACGGTCGAAAACGATACAGCTTGTTGAGAGCACAAAACGACGCCGTGCGCTCCCTTCGTTCTTCGATCGCGCGCCACCACATGGTCGTTAATGACGCGATTTCGCCGTTAACGCGAAACCGCTACCTACTGCTTAATTGCCCCTCCTTCATTCCTCCGGCCTTCTCTCTCGTCTTCTATTTTTCTGACGCGAAGAAATGCGCAAATTGGGAGAAATTATTAGTCGAGCGGTACGCAAAGCTATGGAGTTTCCGAGTTTTCTCGCCGTGATGAATTAATTTAAACTTGCCAGTAGGATATAGGGAGGGGAAAAAAGTCGTCAGGTGGATGTCACTGCTGCAGGAATCCTTCTGTTTTTATTTACATCCAAGTTTGTACTTAATCTCCATATTCTTCCCAGTTCTCGAAAAATTTAGACATTACTGCATTAATAGAATGTTTTTTTTCCGTGTGTAATTATAATAGTAACGAGACCAAATGATGAAAAGTCAGCGGTAAGTGAAAATTGCAGCGAGTAAAAATGACGACGATGAGGCCTCGAGATCGGTGACTATGTCATTGAACACGGAGGCGTAAAGGGAACTGTGTTGGCGTTCGCACAGAGCCGCGTCGATCGCACCCTTCGCGGAGAACGAGTCAACCCCGTCAAGTTGCATCCCCATGAGCAGGGTCACGGCACGTCTTCAAGGTGGCCTAGTAATCACGCCGAGCAGTCTTGTGCCGCGTGTAGGACTCGATAACGCTTGCGATTTCGCGAGCCGGATCTTCACGCTGCGATGAAGATCACGCCTGTTAAAAGCACTGAATTGTCGCCGTGTGGGCGATGGAAAATTAGCGCGCCGCAGACACGAGTTAATCGCAGCGATTACATGAGGCAGCGTGCGATCTCGTTATTACTTTCAATGACTTCTCTCAGCGAAACGCGCGATTATCTTGGCGCCGTCGCCGAGATTTCGAATGCGAAAAGGAATGTCTCGAATTTTTTAATCGAAACGCGACATTAAGACTTTCCTTTTCTTGTTATATACATTTATTAGGGAAGTCACGTTTATTTTTTTTTCTCTGATAATATACATTCATAATATTTGTTGGAAGGTATAATGTATGCGAAGAAGACATTGTCCTCTTATATTGTAATTTTTCGTTTTATTGATTTTATCTTTGTATATCGTTTATCCTTGTGTATGATGCCAGTTTAGAAATAATATATTTTGTACTAAAGAGATAATGTTTTCCAAGGCACAATGTAATCGAAAGCATTCGATATCTCAGATAGCATTCCTTTAAATAATCAAATTACCAGATTATTAACATGTTGAGTGTCAGGGCGGTCACCGGTGACCGGCGCCATGACACCATCGCATCTAATTAAATTAGTACAAAGTTATTGTAATTAATTGCATTTGAGAAATCGCCTTTACGAGCAATAGAGAGCCAAGTAGAATAGATAAAAGATTCACTTTTCGAGTTACAACTAAAATAGTCGCGTATTTTTGATAATTTAATTAAGTTTCCGTACAATCATCCTGAAGAAAGAGCAAGCCATCAGCGTGTAACAAGAAGGTTTTGGTATTTCTGTCGACCGATTCGGTTTTCGGTAACATATCAACTTTATTTTCGTGCTCCTTCAATTACATCCTTCCACTTGGCACGTAACTCGGAAACAGAGCGAGACGACGAAGAGGAAGAGCGCGAGCATGTCGAAGACAATGACGACACACTCGTACTCCCTGCGTTATGTCTTACAAGAGCGGCGAGGAGGCACAAAACGATGGCCAGAAGGTTCGCGGTTGAATCCCACGAAGGACTTCGTAGCGCGTATTCGGAAACTGCGAATGGACCAGGCTGAGGGTGGCGACAAGCGGGGCAAACGAGGGTCGGCTCTGGTTGCGGGGTTGGTGCCTAAGGACCAGGAGTTTGCGCGAACAGATCAATACGGCTACCCCCTGCACGTGGACCTCCCTCCCTCTCTGCCGACTCGGTCTGTCTCCCTTTCTCTCTGTTTTCATCTCGCCTCGCTTCCCTGGGCTTGCGTGTCTACTCTTCTCTCTTTCTCTCGACTCGCTCTCTTCCCCTTTCCCGTGCGGCGATCCTTACTACGTTCTTCCTCTCTCACGAGTCATTCGCAACTCCGCGTCCTTTTTATCAACCCATATTCCTCGTGCGCCTTTCATCAGTATCTTCTCGCACACTTTTTCTCTCTCTCCTCTTTCTCCCGAGGTCTCTCTCTCTGCCTTGTTCGAGAGTATCCAACCTGTCTCTCCGATACACATCCTCGGTTCTACTCCTACGTGTTTACGACAATCGCCGGCGGTTTCTCCTATTTCGCTATCCTATTTCACCGAGAGGAATCTTCCTGCCGTGCTTTTTTTTCATAAAGTTCACCCGCCTAAAGCTCACTACCTGTCTTCGATATCGTCTCGTGGCATTGACACTCTGTATCGTGTGTGTGTGTGTGTGTGTGTGTGTGTGTGTGTGTGTGTGTGTGTGTGTGTGTGTGTGTGTGTGTGTGTGTGTGTGTGTGTGTGTGTGTGTGTGTGTGTGTGTGTGTGTGTGTGTGTGTGTGTGTGTGTGTGAATGTATGTGTATATGTGTGTATGACGAACGACGAAGCATTGACCCGACCCGCCGCGTGGTTGTCTTTCTCTACTTCTGCCAATTTTCTCCACCATCGTAGTTGCGTACATCGTCGCCTCGTATCTTTCGTCCCTTCATTCCGTCATCCTTATCCACCTTCGTCCCTCCCCCGCGTGGGTCATAGGTCCTTTCTGCTCTGTCGCAGTTCCTGTGCTTCCGTCTCTCTCCCTCTCTCTCTCTCTCTCTCCCCCTCTCTCTCTCTCTCTCTCTCTCTCTCCCCCTCTCTCTCTCTCTCTCTCGATCTCTCTCGATCTCTCCTTCTCTCTTTTCCTCTCTTTCCCTCTCTTATCACGGTCCCTGGTCGGTGGATCAGTTCTTCCTCTCTTTCGCTCTCTTGCTCTTTATCCGTGTACAAGGTGTCCGGGAAGCACCGTTGCCCACCGTTGCGATTTCCTCTTTGAGAAAATCGCCAATATGCGCCGCCTCCTTCTGACGTTTTCTTCATATTCGATATTTAATGTAAGTTTATTACCCGATCTGCGTCCGAATTTTCTGAAAAATTAACTTCACGATGAGAACCTCCAAATTGAAGAAATACCGGGTCGAGCAGATTTCGTGGATATTCTCGTGATCTGTCGCGAAACTCTTCAGCGTCCGTCATCACGAGCGGCATGCAAATTGACGACTCTCCCTCCTCGAAGCCATCGGGCAATCGGGGATTCGGAAAATCGGTCCTCCCTCATCGCTCACTTCACGATCAATTCCTCGGCCTCTTCTTTATCTCCTTCCTCGTGTTCGATTCGCGCGTTCCTTTCGCGCTGCGACACCCCGTGCATGCGTATCGTCGCGCGCGGGCGCACGGCCGCGCGCTCCGTCCTTGTCCCACGCTCACCCCCGGCGAGGTGGTGGCGTGGTCCAGCGTGTCAGCCGTGCGGGATGCTGAGTCCGTAGGAGAGATTCAGTCGTACTGCCTGGCTCCTCTCTGTCGGAGGCACGGCTAACGAGAGACACTTGTCGGGCGACAACCGGTGTCTCGGCACCGCCGGCGAGTGTTGCATCCGCGTGCCGCGAGGACGGCCGATCTGCCTCCCTCGGCAGCAGGCTCCTCCTCGTCGCGCGGCAAGGCCGTAGGAAATCGAAACGGGAGAACGAGAATGGGTGCACCCGTGTGAGAGCCGAGCGCGCTGTGGATGATCTCGCTGGGGTAGCCGGTGGGGTAAGTCAGCACGACGCGGACTCTTTCTTTCTCTCCCCTTTCCTCCGTTTATTTCTCCCTTTCTCCATTTATCTGTCCATCTCTCCATTTCTAGTTATTTTTCTATTTATATTCTCCTTCTCCCGAGGGGAGTACTTTTCCGGTCGGGAACACCGGCCGGTTCGAGACAGCGGCGTTATCGAGACCAAAGGGGTGGCAATCGCTCTCGTTCCGGAGGACTTACTTCCGACGACGGACACAAAGCGAGATAACTCGCGTCGATATCTTTGCTTTCATCATCGTAAATCAAGGTAGAGATCGCGCTTTGGCGTGATTAATTTCACGATGCAGCCGATTTTTCTTTCCGAGGAGACACGTGCCGACGAGTTTTTGTCGTGTCGGGAATTCGTGTCGGGAATTCGCGAGTAGCGAACTGGATTGGCGACCGCGTCCAGTCTCAACGAATTTAGCCCGCGCTCTCTCGTGATTTCGCACACGCGTGATTTTACACAGCACTGACATGTTTTGATTAATGTGGAGCGTGGACGGTCTCGCGGATAATGCCTCCTCATCGTAAAGTAAGCAACGATGGCGGCAGATTCGAGCGAGAGCTCACCCCGTCAGCGAGATATCGACATCATCGCTCGATTACCGATATTCCTATAAATTGCCATCTCGCCGGGGTTATTTAAAATGAAAGGACGTTAAGGGATCCTCGCGAGATTCCTTAGCAACGATTCACGGGTGTTTACGAGGGAAACGTATTGTGGACTGGCACGTAAAGTTGGCAGCGAACCTGCCGACAGGTCTTTTCGCGTTCAAAGATAAACTCAGTGTGCGCTGATTTCACTTGCGCCAGAAAAAGGAGAGAGAGAAGGTGGGGGAGGGGGGGGGACGCGGATCGAGAGCCAAGTGATTCTTACGTCGAAACGGATTTGTTCCTTTCGCACGCTTCGTCTTCTTCGTCTTCGCCTCCTTCGTCTTCGCCTCCTTCTTCTTCGTCTTCTTCTTCTTGTTCCTCCGCTTGAGAGATTCACGGGACCGCGCCAGCGACTCTCGGCGAGGAATCAATTTTCGGTATAGCCTGCTGTACAATGTGTTTGTTCTAATACGCAATTTTACGCAACCGCGCGATTGCGAATTCCGCTTGTTTAACAACGCTTTTTTGCAAACGCGCACGTCGCCGACTGGACGAGAATTCGGTTGGGAATTCTGTGCACATTTCGATAATCGCATTCTGCATGAATTACGCAGCGCGTGTTTTGTAATTAACGTCCCAACGTTTTTCTTTTTCGTTTTACCTAAGGAGACAATCACGCCGAAGTGAATCCGAATATTTTTCCATTTTCTTTTCCTACACTGCAATAAGAGCCGAGAAAGCTCCATACATATCGGAAGAGACTCGAAAAATTTGTAACTTTTACTCGACAAATTTGGCCCGATCATCTCGTTCGCTCTCGCTCTCTTCCTCTTTTTCTCTCTCTTTCTCTCTCTTTCTCTCTCTTTCTCTCTCTTTCTCTCTCTCTCTCTCTCTCTCTCTCTCTCTTTCTCTTTCTCTTTCTCTTTCTCGTTCCCTAAGAAAATCGCTAAAAATATCCCATTTAGATTTCCATCCGGTTACATCGACAACCTTCGTATCCCTCTCAAGAGGCTCTTCTCCCACGGAACGGTAAATATAATCTCCCTCCCTGCCTGCGCTCACCGCCCATCAGCACCGTTTCGCTTGAGGAGCGGGCCTATAGCCCATGACAATATTTGTAATTGGGAATATCCTGTTGTGAAAAAATTTCGCCACGATTGGCGAACCTTGAAGGATGCCTGCGCACGTGAAAATTATCGTCAGCGGTCACCTCTTACGCACTTTTTCTTCGCTTTGTCTCTCACTCACCCTTTGAGGGCCGGCTTACCCTTCACCACGATCAAGCGCATATTATAGCTCGTTTCTCGCTATTTTTGCTACGGCAAGCTAATGAGATTATGTGAGGCGTGAGCACATTATCGACGGAAAAAAAAACAAAATTACTTCCTATCTCGGGAGCGAGCAAATCCGCTTGTCGTCAACGACGTTCTTTAAAGCGAGATAGCCAGCGAGAGAAGAAATTTAACTTTCATCGGAAATGTATTATTCCCTGCATCGTCGAAAAATTGTTTCGACGTTTCTCATCGAGATGGAAATTAGCTTTCGACGAGCCGAGGATGCCGTGAATTTTCTCACACGGCTCCTTTTTTCCGCGCGTTATCTTTCGCATTCTTCTTCTTCTTCTTCTCGTTCGCGTTCGCACTCACTTGCTGACACAATTGTCGAGATAACTCGTCGTTTCGCAATGAGACCGCCTCTGCAATCAGGTGTGCTTATTGATTATTGAAGTTTAAACACGCAAGCGTGTGTATGTACGCCCTCCATGTGCCGCGCTCGTTAAATAGATCTCCAATTGACGCGGTTGCATTCTAAAACTGTCCGCGCACGAGCGCATTCGTTAAATAGCGGCGTGCACACGTGACGCGAACGAGACGTGCCAATAGTTCTGAAACTCGGGAAAGCGAGAAACAAATAATCTCACGTGGGCTCTCGCGTACATGTCGCACTACGCGCGTGTAATCTTAATAATATAAATATTTCAGCAATTTTGAGTAACATACACTGGAATTCACAAACGTGCATTTGCAATTTGACGGCAGTTCGCTCAAACGCTCAGATGGTCTCAGCAACTCCGCGATTGCTCGGGCAAGGATTCGTGAAATAAATATGAGGCTTCTTCTTCGGGAATGTCACTCGGCTTCGGAGATAAATAATCGAGCGGATTACCTCTGTGCATATCTCCGAAAGTTTAATCGCGATTATTTGCGAACACCGCCGTCATTCTTTTACTTATATGTGTGTGTGGAAAATTGTGCTATTTGACATGCATACATTTCAAATAAAATACGTTGGTATAATATATTGACACAATATGACACACATACAATACAAATACGTCAACGTAAATGAAAATATTTAACGTAATGTTAAATCCAATAGACTAGCACTTGAAGCATCGTATTTTTTCAATGAAACGATTCTTTTGTCAATAAAGAAGGAAAACAGATATGGCCAATATCGCGATACGCGAAAGTTGAGAGATATTACGAGAGCGGAAGATTTCCGTTTTCACTGGCGATCGGCCTGATTATCCCGCCGACATATAAAGCATGCGACCTGCCGCGCCGTCACATCCGCGCCGGGATTGAATAACGTCGTTGAATACACATTACGCTACGTTGCCGACACGAGTACGACGTAGTTTGACACGCACGTGTACGCGCATACACAGACCCACATCCTGTGTAAGACGTAATATATTTATGGACGTGAACATTGTCGCGTCGATGAATTGTCGTCGCGGCTAAGAATGAGGGAGCATCGTCGGCGGGATGATGAAATCGCCAGACGATTTCGATTTATATTGGCTTGCTTGGAAAGTAATTTCGGTTTTTTTGCATGAAAATGAAAGACGATATCTTTTTAATAGAAAGAAAAATGTTTTATTCTGTTAAGTATTGACCCTATTTTGTCCTACCTAACACCTTTTGCCATCTTTGAGGTAATAACATGATTCCACGCTCGTAGAACTTCTGGCTCTTATTGCCAAAAAACTGAATTAAGTGCTTCTTGACATCTTCGTTTGAATCGAAATATTTACCATCCAAAGAATTTTGCAGTGACTGAAACAAGCGATAATCGGATAGTGACAGATCAGATGAATATGATGGATGCGGTAGCAAATCCCATTCAAGCGCTAACATCTTTTGGCGAGTCATTAAACTTGCGTGAGGTCTGGCATTGTCATGATGAAGTACAACACCTTTTCTGTTCACCAATTCTGGTCTCTTTTTTTTGATGGAATCATTCAATTTGTCCAATTAATGGCAATACACTATAGAATATTCGAATCAATCGTTTGGTTATTCGGTAGCAGCTTAAAAAGATACCATTCCTTTTCAATCCCATCAAACAGCGAGCATCACCTTCTTTTGATGCATATCAACTTTCAATGTGCTTTGAACTGGTTCGTTACGTCTGTTCCATGACCTTTTGCGTTTAATATTGTTATACATAATCCGTTTTTCATCTCCAGTTATGAGTCGCTTCAGAAATGGATCGGTTTCCTTACGATTCAACAACAAATCGCAGATGGTAATATGACGAATCAAATCTCTTTCTTTGAGGACGTGTGGAACCTAAATATCGTGTTTTGAAAACAAAACCAAGTTATTTCAAATACTCATGCACGATCGAATGCGATAAATTCAATCTCTCAGCAATTTCTCGTGTTGTTAAATGACGATTTGCGTCCACTAATGCCTTTATTTGGTTTTAATCAGCCTCAACTGACCTTGCAGAACGTGGTGCATCTTTGAGGTCGAAATTGTCAGAACAAAATTTCGAAAACCAATTCTAACATTGGTGTTCAGTCAATACATCCTCTTCATATACGGCACACAATTTTTTTCTTGTTTGCGCTGCATTTTTGCCTTTACGGTAATAAAAAAGCAAAATGTGATGAAAATGCTTACGTTGGTTTTCCATTTTTGATGCGACGTCAAACAAAAACAACTTGACAAATTCCAAAACAATTTCTTTTTCGAATAAAGCTTGAAATGTGCGTTGTAAAAATGTAAAATGATTTTCTGGTTTAGAATGAGATTAGTCGCTTAACCCTTTATATCCTAAATTAATTTACCTAAGACCTTATTAAATTTTTGCGTAATTAAATAACTCTTGGCATATCATAAACATAAGAAACAGGAAAATAAATTTTGTAACAATTCAACGATTAAATTTAGACGTGGTACTTGTAAGTATCAACAGGAATGTAGGGTAAGACATGGGAAAAAGGTTCAAGAGCGCATATATAGAGCGGTACTTTGAAGTATCGTCAGGATATAAAAGGTTAAAAAGGTAATTAACATCATCTATTTGGAAAAAAACCGAAATTACTTTTCGAATAATCCAATACCTCAGCGCGGTGCTCATCAACGCTTCGCGGTGTTCCTCGAAAATGAACGCTGCGCTCTTCCCTTGATGCCGTACTTCAAGTTCACTATTTTACATCTACTTGAGCGGTAGCTGCTGTAAATATCGTAGATCCCCCTCTTTACACACACACACACACACACACACAATATATATGTTTCTCTCTCTTTTTGATAAACTCACCTCCGCGCGCCTAAGTTCGCGCGCGTGCATGAGTTACCCATATACACGAGAGCGGGGCACGTCGGCTTGACGGAGGCAGAAAGTGCCGTTTCGAAACGCTTAATAATGCAGGTCGCTCCGAAATTTACAGGATCCGTTGAACTTTACACGAGTCGATGCGCAGCGCGATCGCGGGTCATGACCCTACGACCCATCCTGTCCGATATCTGGGGCACACTTGAATTTTAAAACCACGTTGCAATTGCCGTCGTGCTCGATTAGCTTTTCCGACCGTTTAGACGTAGACGAGCGCCTTCGCACGTTTCCCCGCCGATCTATAGATATTACGGCGCTACATCTCTCGGCGCAGACTCACACGAAATGTGGTTAATAGTAAATGTCACTCTGTATGTCATCGGTCACAGAGAGTTGCATCATGGTGCGTGAAAGTGTGCAACAAAACGTGAACTCGTTTATCTCAGGAGAGGACGCCACCGCGCGCGATGTTTCGTTGCAAACTTTCGTGAAGAGAAGCTGGACGTGGTATGTGTTAATTGTCCGGCGTAGATTAGTGGAAATCGTGGAAAACGATCCCCAATCGATCATCGCGTTTATTACCTTTCACAGAGGTAAAATATAAATAACTTCTCTCTCTCTCTCTCTCTCTCTCTCTCTCTTTCTCTTTTTCTCTCGTTGTCTCGTAGTTTCGATTGTCGAAGGAGAGAGATAGAGAAACTGCCACCATACGAGACAAATGCTAACTGCGCGATATTTTGTGCACCGAAAGGATTGATTAACGTAACGTGAGAGAACATAAATTAATATGCACGTGAGGATATTAATAATTCTCCAGCCGTATTTTCGAATTTATTACCGGTCGGTCGCGAGCCCACGTTACGCAGATATCGATTTCTAAATATGCACAACGGCTGGCAGCCGGTTTTTTGTATCGACTAATGAGCGGAGACGTACCCATTCGGACTTATTTGTACAGAGATGTTAATCAAGGAGACGGAATAATTAACGCGGTATCGATCGCGCGCGAGAGCCCGGCGTTACGTTCGATTAATATCCCACGTCTCTCTTTTTCTTTCTCTCCCTCTCCCCGGCCCTTTCTCTTTCTTCTTCTCTCTTCGTATTCCTCTATTGTCCGATTGTTCGCACATGTAATAACCATTATTAGGCTTGTTAAAGATACAAAGTGAAGTAGTCGAATACAGAGATACGCCAGACAACCGGCGTAATAAAATAGTTGAGTATACATAGGATGTCTGGCGCAAAGCACCAATGTACAGTCGGTTGATTAAAAGTTAAAAAAAGTTACTAAAAAG
>NW_020229903.1:222500-329894 GCF_003227715.2 Harpegnathos saltator
TAGATTTTACGAAATAAGTCTTTGATAAGGAAAACTGATGAGGGCTTTAGGAGGATTTATTAGAGGTGCCTTAGATTTAATAAATAAGGCTTTGATAGGGAAAGCTGAAAAGGACCTTAGAAGGATTTTTTAAGGAAGGATGCCTTAGATCTAATAAATAAGGCTTTGATAGAGAAAGCTGTTTAAACATGGAAAACTGTTGTAGGCCTTAGAAGGATCTTTTATAATAAGAATACTCTAGATATACAAAATCAAGTTTTGTTATAGAAAATTAATAAGATCTGAAGCGTGTAATAAAATTGTCATAGTTTAGTATTGTTTTAGTAGGTACGCTCCACCTGGTTCTTTTAAAGATTTTTTAATTATATTTTAATTATATGTAATTGAAAACAGATTTTAATAGTTTTATTAATTGCCATATTTATTAGTTTTCCAAAGATTTTTCTAATATTGCCTTCGTTTTGAAATGCGGTAAACTTTCATAAAAAATAAGTAGCAAGATTTTTATATGTAAAGAATGCTATATTCTATTGTAAAGCATGCTATATTTTTAAAATAAAAAATTCTTGTTGTATACTAACAAGATTATAAAGAAATAAAGAAATTATAGTCTAAATTTCTTAGAATGAAAAGAACGCACATTTTTACTCAAGCAATAATAAAATTATTTCCTTATAAAGCTATATTAATATTGCTTTATAACAGAAGTTCCCAATCAGGGGTGCTCACACCCCCTGGATGTGTGAAAAAGCATTCTTGGGGATGCAAGGAAAAGTGATTGTAATTAATGATTAAAATAAATTCTGGAATAATTCGACATTTTTACCATCAAATTAAAAAAAATGTTATTAAAATTATATATATATTTTTTTGTACGTATATATTCCTTACGTATCACTATGGGAAGCTTGATATCATGGATAATAATTTTATAATTTTATAATATTATAATATTAAAATAATCATTTTAATATTATATATTATATTATATTATATTATATTATATTTATTATATTTTTTAATATTTTATAATATATTATATTATATTTAATATTATATTTTATAATATTAAAATGATAGTTAATTTCTATAAAACAATACTATGTAATAATAAATGATTATAAATTAACTTCTTATCTTAAAACCCTAACAACCAATTTTTACCATAAAACATACGAATAATTTTTTTTTGTAGAAGGTGCGAAGGTTCATTAATAAATATTTAGGGGTGCGAAATACAAAATAGGTTGGGAAACACTGCTTTATGAGGACCCATTAAACTATTTGTTACACTTCTTGTAGGGCCTTTGTCTCTTTATCTGTACTAGGGCTCGATAAAATTAGTTAGAGAAAAATAATCAGACTTTCACCAGAGCCTTATTAATTTTTCTACTCGGGTCGAAGCTGACTCTTCCTCTTAGCGTTACGTCGAAATGTCGCTGCGGCAAAACTCATCCCTTAAGTTAAGTATAAAGTTACGTTGAGTACAAAGAATCTGATATGGGGTTTTAAGCAGCGGGGATGTTAATTCACAAGTCCCCGCGGCTTTTTCTTTTTCGTTTGTCACCCGGAAGAACACTTTTCCCGTGAGAGATTTGTACTCGCACGAACTTTCTTCCCTTTTTTCCTTTTCACGTATTCGTACGCGCAGTTTTTCACTCAAGCCGACACACTCACAGTCTGCGTTTTTATTTTTATCGCGTGTTTTAGCCGTGCTACTAATTTATATTCCGCGGTGCAACATCGGGCGCCAGGCATCCTCCTGCAGGCATTGAACTCACCGTGCAGCCGATATAACCCATCGGTGTGGCGTGTATAACGCCGAATGTAACACAAAACTTGCCCTTCGAATCATTTTCCCCGTCATGTGCGCTCATTGAACCTCCTGTCAGATTTGATGAAATTACTAGCTGCGCGAGAAAGCAGCGGTCGCGCGCGCGGGGTTTCAGTTTATTTTCTCCTCGATATCGACACGTGTCAAGCTCGTTGCATCTCTCGACGGTGAGTAAGTGTCGTGAGAGGAAAAGCTCCACGCGGCCGCCTCTAGTTGGCCGTCTTATTTAAAACTGGAATCGCGTGTCACGCTCCTTACCCGTTTTTGGCTCTCGTATTTTTAGTCATCGCGGAGAAGCAGAAAGTTCGTAAGTTCGCGCCGCGGAATGGATCCCACGATCAATGTCTCCGCTTATAAGTCGTATACCGCTCGCACCGGTTACCCTGGCGCCCCACGTTCGATCGTATTTTCGGCTTTTCCTCCTTTCCTTCCCCTTCTTCCCCCGCCCCCTCCTCCGCTCAGGTGTTCGTTGAATATCACTTCGCGACTTCTGCGTCCCTCCATTACCGTAATGAACACTCCGGTCTGTGCAGTTGCAGAAAAATGTGACGTCAAGTGCCTTCTCTCCCCCTGCCCCCCCAACCCCCCTCTGTCTATCTCTATACCTCTTTCTCCTCCATTCGTCCGTTGATCTTTCCCATTTCCCTCTCATCTCTCGTAATATGAACGGGACAAAAAGGGTAGCCGGTGCAAGAGGCGCATTCGCTTTACTATTAATCCGGCGCACTATCCGGGGTTTCGACGGAGCCCGGGAAAGCTCCGGTTCAAAATTTACGCTTGTTTCCAGTCTGAAACGCATTACGCGATGAACGATCGATCGATTCGTCCTCGACGCGTTATCACAATCTCGAGTGCTCCGTGTTAAAATCGAGGTCGCGATTCGCGGCTGCGGATCGTATATATATACGTGTGTGTATGTGTGTTTCTATGCAAAGCGACGTGGGTCGGTGGAGCTTTCGTCAATGGCACCGCCGAGGCGATGTTCACCAAGGGTCTGGCCTGGTGTCAAGTACCTATCGGATACAGCCTCAGTCTGCTTTTCGGTACGTACGTGATCGAGTGGACAATCGTTGTGTCCCACATAGCCACACGCGATATCCCTAAGGACATCGTGCTTAACACGTTGAAAGTCATGACGGTTACCGTAGGAGGATAGTTGAGGTGAAGATTGAGTGAATGTTCATTTGCTAGATAGCAAAAAACGTCTCAGAATAGGGTTGTCAGATGGCCTTGATTTCTAGGATTGTTCCGAAATTTTTTAAAGTTTGTCCCGTGTCCCGGAATTAGAGTCTTTTGTCCCGGAAAATCAGAATTTCAAGAAAATTATAATCATAATATTCATGTTTTTAACTGATACTAGAAAGAAATTTGAAAGCAATTACTGAGATTTATAAGGTCGAAAAATTTGACGTGCGACCTGAAAAATCATTCATATATAGTAAAAAAAAAAAGAAAAAAAGATTAATCGTATGATTTATATCTTCTCTCTGCTGGTATCTAATTCACACATTTATTCATTGCAAGTAAGTAACGACATCTCTTGACTGTTTTACTCCTCTATTTGTCAAATTTAACTAAAATTCTCTAACAATCTATTTTTCAACCTAAAAAATATCTCGGAAATAGTCATTTTGCATCTGGCAACCCTATCTGAGAAGCATCCGGGGGAGGAGGGAGCATCTACGATGCCTTAAGCAATGTCCCAAGATATCCTGAACACGATCCTCGTGAACGTTTTGTGCTATCTAAGGTAGCTCCACAATCACCTGCTAGAATTACAAGTCATCGGGAGTAATCGCAGATTTACAAGAGATTTATAAGATTTTGAAGTAGCACAATTTTGATTGTTTATCCTTTATCATAGGGAACAACTCCTGAAAAGGGGTTCCCCTTACAAAATAACTCATGTAAAAAGGACACTGAGTCGATCGTCTTTTTTCTCCTGAATATCGTCCTCTGATTAATGTACTCGCTGGTGAGCATGTTAACGAAACTTGAAAAATTTGCGCGCGATGTACAGGCGCCATGCTCTTCGTGCGTCCGATGAGGAAGGCGGAGTATGTGACGATGTTGGACCCTTTTCAAGAGCGATACGGCGCAGGTGTCGGCGGTTTGCTCTTCCTGCCAGCACTGTGCGGCGATCTGTTCTGGTGCGGCGCCGTTTTGCGGGCACTCGGGAGCTCGTTGGCTGTTGTCGCCGGGGTCGACCCGAATATCAGCGTTTGCGCTTCAGCACTTTTAGCGGCCATGTAAGCATGATGACTGACGTTCATTCGGCAATTCAATTGCGAGAAAGTGTACTCGGTACTACAGAAGTCGAGGGATGAGTTGCGACGAATCGAAGGTTGCTTTCAGATACACAGTTTTTGGCGGTCTGTACTCTGTCGCGTGCACCGACGCCCTACAGCTGCTGTGCATTCTGCTAGGCTTGGCGATCGCAGCGCCGTTCTCTATAATGCATCCCGCGGTATCGTTCGAGAAGAATCTGGCCCTAAGGGACTGGCTGGGACAGATAAGGAATGAGGACCTGGGCGTGTGGGTGGACGGTATGCTGCTACTCGTGTTCGGCGGTATACCTTGGCAGGTGGTTCAATTTCTCAGCACGATATTTAGAACTTTAAAGTCTAAAGGACGTTGTCAGATTATCCGCAAGATTGGGATTCGGAGTCCTAATTTATCTTACTGGGCCAATTAAAGCGTAGGATCAGATTTGCTTTGCATGAGGAGTATAAATTTGAAGAAATTTGAGAAACTAAATCTATCAGGTTGGCAACAAAGTCATGTCGTTTTTCACGGATAGATGGCTTTGCTTATTATTAAATGCAACTAACTTCACTCCAAATCCTATAACCTTTATATTACTTGACAGCTGATATTTCAAGCTTTCTTTAAAAAAAAAGTGCGTCATTCGGTAAAGAATTGTTTGTTTGGCATTAAGTTGAAAATGGAAAATCAAAACGAGCATTTCCGTCATATTTTACTTTTTTACTTCTAAAAAGGAAAAAACGCTGCGCAAGTCCGCCAAAAGTTATGTGCTGTGTATGGTAAGGAATTCTTAACAGAACGCCAATGTCAGCGTTGGTTTGCTCGTTTTCGTTCAGAAGATTTTTCTGTGAAAGATGCACTACAGTCAGACCAGCCAATTGAGGTCGATGACGATAAAATAAAAGCATAGTTTGAATCCAATTTCGCCATTATACGGAAAATCGTTAAAAAGCTAAACGTATCACATATGAGCGTTGAAAACTATTTAAAACAACTTGAATGCGTCAACAAACTCGATATTTGGGTTCCACACGAGCTCACAGAAATTTATCTTTGATTCATAAACGCATTAATATCAGTGACTTTCTCTTGAAAACGATTCGTTTTTTAAACGAATGTTAATTGGTGATGAAAAATGGATTGTTTATGACAATGTGGAACGAAAAAGATCGTGAAGCAAACGTGATGAGCCGCCACAAAGCGTTTCTAACAAGGGGACGGTCAGACTTGGCCGTCCCCGATTTGGCTGAAATTGTACGTACGTGCAGTGTTTAGAAAGAAACTCTTATGGACCAAGCCGTAGGACACACCTCTCAAGTGTCTTCGAGAAACAGCCATTTGAAAATTTGCGTGTAACGCTAGGATCTGGGCAATGCACCAACTTCATAAGCGCGAGATCGCTGGTTCGAGTCTTGCTGCTGCCAAATTTTTTTTTTATGTTTCTTTATATATTCAATATTTATGCTGAAGTTTAAATATTTATGCTCTGATTTCCTGCGGCTTGGGAGCTCTACGCGCTCTCTTTCTTTTCTTCTTTTAAAGGGAGTGAGAGAGAAAGAGATTTTCATACTTTATACTTTTATTCTTTTTTTTTCTATCCTTTTCAAAGAGTGACCGGTAGATGATACTGGTTGAAAAAGGTGTAGTAGAAATGATGAGTAAAGAAGTTGGTGCGTTGCCCAGATCTTAGTGTTACACGCAAATTTTCAAATGGCTGTTTCTCGAAGACACTTGAGAGGCGTGTCCTACGGCTTGGTCCATAAGAGTTTCTTTCTAAACACTGCACGTACGTACAATTTCAGCCAAATCGGGAACGGCCAAGTCTGACTGTCCCCTTGTAAAACAGACATTCATTAAAGGAAGATTTTGCTATCTGTTTGGTGGGATTATAAGAATATTGTGTTTTTTAAACTGCTTAAATGTAATCAAGCGATTGATTCGGAATTGTACTGTCGTCAATTGGACAAATTACACGAAGCAATCAAGCAGAAGCACTCAGAATTGGTGAATCGTAAAAATGTTGTCTTTCACCATGCAATGTTAGACCACTTACATCATTGGTCACTTCGCAGAAATTGTTGCAGCTTAGGTGGGATGTATTACTACCCATTATATTTATTTGACCTTGCGCCATCAGATTACTATTTAGTTCGTTCCTTGCAAAATTTCTTAAAAAGAAAAAAATTCGATTCTGATGAGTCTATTAAATGGTACCTGGATCAGTTTTTCGCCGATAAGAAGCAGAAGTTCTATGAGACCGGAATCATGAAACAATCAAACAGATGGCAAAAGGTCATTGAATTAAACAGACAATATATATTATAGAATAAAGTTTTTGCTTTGTATGAAAAAATCGCTTTTCATTTATAGAGAAAGAAATCGATGACTATCTTGCCAGCCTGATAGTTAATTCATAATTAAAATATCGAAAAAAAATTGAAAACCATTATAAATAATATATATCGCATAACAGTGAGATTTTTCTTTTATTCCCTTCAGGGTTACTTTCAACGAATACTAAGTATCAGGAGCACCAACGTAGCAACGACTCTGTCGATAGTTTCGATGTTTGGTTGCATGATCCTGGCGATACCGTCGGCCTTGATCGGAGTGGTCGCTCGCGCCACCGATTGGTCCTTAATCCCAAACTACAACAAGACCTTTTCTACGGATGACGGAAACGCGGCATTGCCGATGGTCCTGCGATATCTCACACCTCAATGGGTGTCCTTCGTCGGTAAGTTGGTGCATCCGATAGAAAGATATATCTATTGGCCGTGGAGCGCATAAGGGTGCGCATAAGGGTTATCTTTATAAATAGTCGATCGACGGAACCTACTCCCTATTATAAATAATCTCACTTTTGCTTCCCGATGAAAGGAAAAAGAACGCTCGGACGCAACGTTCCGTTATTATTTTTAAGGTCTCGGTGCGATCTCCGCGGCAGTGATGTCCTCGGCGGACTCCAGCATTCTCGCCAGCAGCTCCATGTTCACCAGGAACGTTTACAAGCTTACGATAAGGCCAAAGGTAAGCGTGACTGTCGCTCTTTGATCAACGGTGAGTGACGATTGTCGATAAGCGTCACTATAAAGCCTCTCCTTTTCCTCTTTGTGATAGGCATCCGAGCGAGAGTTGAATTGGGTGCTGAGAATTTCTGTAATTATGGTTTCCATATTGTCCACCCTCGTCGCACTCACAGTCAGCAGTGTGTACTATCTCTCGTAAGTAAAACTCGTTGTGTATATTTCATCCGTTGCTGTTCAATTCTCGATTGTCGGGAGTAGATGTATAGTTATCGCGACTAACACTGACGAGATATATTGCATTTGTGTCCGAAGGTATCTGTGCTCGGATCTCGTATACGTCGTTCTGTTTCCGCAACTGCTGGCCGTCGTTCACTGGCCCTCTTTGGTAGACACTTACGGCTGTCTAGCGGGCTACTTTATCGCAATCACTCTGCGTCTCGCTGGTTAGTATTAGTTAGTATTAAATCGCCAAATTCTCGATGTACAGTTACATGGACAACGGGTATCTATTAGGAAGTTGCATCGAAAACCGTTGTTTTTTGTGGTTTTGAGCATTTATTTCAATAACAAAATGTATGAATATATCAATCAAAGTATTTACTCTCGGAAGATATGAATTTTTCCCACTTTTCTGACAGAAGTTGAATTTTGCAACGAAAGAACGGTCTTTCTTTTGAGCCAATTTATTTAGCAACCCAATTTCTTACTTCTCCGTAATTATGAAGATATGTATCTTTCAAAGCGTGTTGCATTGATCGGAACAGATGGGAATTGCTTGGGGCCAGTTCCGGAGAATACGCTGGGTGTGAGAGAACCTCCCATTCGAGCTCCATCAATGTTTGTTTCGTGTATAGCGACATGGGGCCGAGCGTTGTCATGGAGAAGAATTACTTTTCGGCGATTTGATGCAACTGATGGTCGTTTATGCATCAAATTATCATTCAAACGCTCAATTGTTGCCGATAAAGTTCGGCGGTAATTCTTCCGTTCGGTTTCAATAACTCATAATATACGACACCCTCCATATCCCAGCAAATAGAGAGCATTGCTTTGTGATCGCGGATGTTTCGCTTTGGTGTCGACGTTGATGGTTGGCTGAAAACAACCCATACTTTCTTGCGTTTCGGGTTGAAATAGATCCATTTTCCATCGTCGATACGCCACAAGAAACTCTTCTTTTTATTGCAAGCAAAGAAATCGAAATGTTTAACACTAGAAGGACCGGATTGGACGACTCCTCTAGAAGGATCGTAGGAGCCAATTTGGCTCCAAGCATATCTTTTCGTAAATAACAAATAGAAAGAAACGAAACGTATAGGTAATCATATAATTTAAAATTTTAACAATAATATCACTAATTTATTGAACAAAAAAAATTGTTAGTATATTGAATTTTTTTAGTCTTTGATGAAAGACTAAATGTGAAATACAACGCCGTACTACAGGAAACGCATCTGTACATAATTTTCTTTGTACATTTACTGCACACAAATTTTTTACACGAGCATTTTCCAACTTTAGGGCTTTTCTTACAGTTTTTTTATTTGACAAAATGGTCGTTTGCCTGAAACATCGTCGGATTCAGTTTTTTGTTTCCGGTTGAATTAAAATTTTGAGACTTTCGTCTTTAGGCAACATATGGTGCACTCAACTCTTCCGCGAGATTTTGTAAAAAGATTCTTCTTGATATTTTTTTACATGCAACTTCCTTATACAGAGTGTTCATTTGAAAACTTTCCAGCTAATTATCTCGAAAACTATGAAAGATATTAAAAAAAGCTAAAACACGTATTCCATGATTTCGAAGGGGAAAGAGAATGGTATTATCAATTTTTTATTTGGAGAGCATTTTCTAGGTCATTTGAAGGTCAATCTTGTTTTTTAAAATGGAAACCTATATTTTTTATTACGGAATATTATTCTACGTAAAAAAACCAGCAACTTCTGTAGGAGATATTTCTTTGTCTGAGCACTATGTTGAAAGATACTTAAGAAAATAGTAAGGGATAGTTACTGCGTCAAATTTGTCATTTATTATAACAGATGTTCAAAATGTCCAAATGAACACTTTGGGAGGTAACATAGCTGCAGTTCTACGAGCACACTAATCTTCTGCTGCATAAATAAAAATAATCTCAACTCGTTCTTCTAAAGAATACATCATTTTATAAAGTTTAATTATGTGATATCCCTTTAGGTAATCTCTGATATAAGTTTCGTACTTGTCTGAATAATACACTGTGAAAGACAGAAAGGAATTGATTCAGTACAACGTAAACAAATGGTCAAAGGAGGTCAACTTTGTTTTCGAAAGATACGTGTTAGTATGATCGGGAAATATCAACGATTTGAGTCAAAGAATTGTACAGGAATGTAGAACTATTCCAACAGATACCTTCCAAATGATTCGTTCAGAATTTCAAAATCGTCTTTATTATTGTTTAGCAAACAACGGAGAACGTTGTTTTAGCTTTTTTTAATATCTTTCATAGTTAATTAGAGATAATTAGCTGGAAAGTTTTCAAATGAACACCCTGTATACAGAGTATCTGTAAACCCCATCCCTGAATCTCGGAAACAGCTTTAAGTATGGAAAAATGTTTCAGATTAAAGTTGTAGGATATTGAGGGGCACATATGATAAAAATATGGACTTGACCTTGAGTGACTTTATCAAGGCCAGGTCAATGTGATCGATGTTTTCTTAAATGGAACTTCCTATTTTTTATTACATATTCTTGTAGCTCTTGTTGAGACGTTTTCAAAGCACTACCTATTTTTGCTTTTTGCGCAAGCGATTCCCAAGATATGAAGCTTCAAAGTTGACATACCGCCGGCATTCGTATTATCCAAGGTGTACCGCGTGGAGGTTGCACGGTCGGATTTACACCTCTTTTGTGTGTGTGTGTGTGTGTGTGTAATGGCAAGAAAATAATTAATATAAGGGAAAGGAGAAGAAGAATGGTGGAGAGAGAGAGAGAGAGAGAGAGAGAGAGAGAGAGAGAGAGAGAGAGAGAGAGAGAGAGAGAGAGAGAGAGAGAGAGAGAGAGGGAGAGGGAGAGGGAGAGGGAGAGGGAGAGGGAGAGGGAGAGGGAGAGGGAGAGGGAGAGGGAGAGGGAGAGGGAGAGGGAGAGGGAGAGGGAGAGGGAGAGGGAGAGGGAGAGGGAGAGGGAGAGGGAGAGGGAGAGGGAGAGGGAGAGGGAGAGGGGGAGGGGGGAGGGGAGGGGGAGGGGAGGGGAGGGGAGGGATAGGGGGAGGGGGAGGGAGAGGGAGAGGGAGAGGGAGAGGGAGAGGGAGGGGGGAGGGAGAGGGAGAGGGAGAGGGAGGGGAGGGGGAGGGGGAGGGGGAGGAAGAGGAAGAGGGAGAGGGAGAGGGAGAGGGAGAGGGAGAGGGAGAGAGAGAGAGATACTACGGGCGTGACGAATCGTGGGGTCTTTATCTCTACTGTGACACACACACGCACGCACACATACACGTACACGTACACACACACACACACACACACGTACGCACGCACGCACGCACGCACGTACGCACGCACGCACGCACGCACGCACGCACCCACGCACGCACGCACGCACGCACGCACGCACGCACGCACGCACGCACGCACGCACGCACGCACGCACGCACGCACGCACGCACGCACGCACGCACGCACGCACGCACGCACGCACGCACGCACGCACGCACGCACGCACGCACGCACGCACGCACGCACGCACGCACGCACGCACGCACGCACGCACGCACGCACGCACGCACGCACGCACGCACGCACGCACGCACGCACGCACGCACGCACGCACGCACGCACGCACGCACGCACGCACGCACGCACGCACGCACACATACACACGCAAACACAAGAGGTGTAAATCCGACCGTGCAACCTCCACGTGGTACACCTTGGATAATGCGAATGCCGACGGTATGTCAACTTTGAAGCTTCATATCTTGGGAATGGCTTATGCAAAAATCAAAAATAGGTAGTGTTTTGAAAACGTTTCAACAAGTGCTAGAGGAATATGCAATAAAAAATAGGAGCTTCCATTTAAGAAAACATCGATCACATTGACCTGGCCTTGATAAAGTCACTCAAGGTCAAGTCTGTATTTTTATCATATGTCCCCCTCAATATCCTACAACTTTTGTCTGAAACAATTTTCCATATTTAAAGCCGTTTCCGAGTTCCAGAGGTGGAGTCGGACTTTATAGATACCCTGTATAATCCATGCATTTATAGTAGCAAAATCCAAAATATTATAAAAAGTATAAACTAGCCAACGGCGAGATGCTATACTATATGCATATCTATGTGTACATATGTATGTATATAATGGTTTTTTAAGTAAACAAATAGATAAAAATATTTATTTATCTATTTAAAATTATAAAATTTGTAAATAAAACCGTAAAATATATGAGAATGCAATATCAGGTATAAGGGACCTAAATTGACTCCAACGGTCCTTCTAGGCAATTAAATAAAAATCCTACTATCTTATATAAATGAAAAATTTTTTTACCAAAATTAAGAACTTGAATTAAGAAAAATGATGAAAAGTTATAAAAGGACATCACGTGGAGGCAAAGTTGAAAAAAGTTATAACAGTTTCAATTTCGCGAGGAGCCAAATTGGCTGCCTCGGTCTTTCTAGTGTTAAACGATTAGCAGTGGCATTTTCGGTCAATTCATGTGACAACCATTTCCTTTCTTTCTGGATCTTTCCCATGGCTTGTAAATGTTGTGAAATGGTTGATTTGTTGACTTCGAGCTGTTGAGTCAATTCTTTGAGCGTTTGAGCAAGGTTTTCTTTCAATAGAGCTTGCAATTGTTCATTTTCAAACTTTTTCGTCTGATCTGGCTGTTGTTTGTCGTGAGTGTCACAATCACCACTTTTGAGTTGTCGAAACCAATCTACACATACTGTTTCCGATGGAGCAAATTCACCATAAGTTTTCGCAAGCAATCGCGATGAACTTCAGCTGTATTTTTTTTTTCAAATCAAAATAGTATAGAAGTACACATCGGAAAAACAATTTATTGCGTTCCATTTTAATTCGGCTATAGAAAAGCACTTGTGTAAACAAAGGATGGCGTCTGCTGACTGAATTTTAGTGGGAAATGTTCACACTTCAAAATGACATAAGAGACATCTATTACTGTCCTCAGCGTATGCAGCTAGAGCCATCTACATGTGAACAGCGGCTTTCAATCCAACCTTCTGATAAAAAGCTTGTATTATTATTGTATTAAAGATTACACTTAATTCTATGATATTTATACTGTATCTAAAATATTTATTTATACTTAATTAAGATATGAGTTATATCTTCAATATCTATCAACAGTTGCGTCATATGAGTTATTTTTTTAGAAATCTCTTCGATTTTTATACGATTCAATTCTTAAATATGCACTCTTTTAGGAGGTGAACGGGGACTCGGTATACCTGCATTAATCGAGTATCCGTTTTACGACGCGAGAACGCACACTCAGAAATTTCCCTTCCGCACTGCTGCCATGATAATTGCCCTCTTCACCCAACTTTGCACAAGCTTCCTCACCAGGAATCTGCTCGGCAAGGGTTACTTCCCTGAATGCTGTGACGTGCTAAGCGTTTACTCACCTGGCAAGTCCAAGGAGCCATCGGGCGTCGTACAAAGTAGCTCCGGAGCCGCCCTCATGGATTCGTCCTCGGTAAACGCGTGTTCGAAGTTCTCCTCTCGCTCTCTAAATATCTTCGAATGAAATTCAACTCGGGAAGTAGTGTGCCAATTGAATCACTCGAATACGAATGACTTTTCACTCACAGCGAATAAATTCTCCATTCTGAGTCGTCGAGTGAATATTTTTATACAAAATGGAAGAATGAATCTGATGCACTTTCTACTGTCACTTCCAGAAATCAACGTCGGGCATAGACTCATGCGACGGCGTCGGCAGCTACGACGACGACAGGACCTGCGGTCACGACGATGCTGCCGACAGCGGTGGCGGTGATGTGGAGCCAGTCGGCAACGATCTCGCTGAAAGCTTAAGGGCAAAAGGTGTCGTCAACACGATTGCGCAGAGAGTGGCGAGCCAGAACTTGCAAAATCTGCAGAACTTGCAGAACTTGCGAAACGCGATGACGCCGGCGCGACACGCCACCCCCACGGTGGCGAACCATTACACGCCAGTCCCCGGCGACGCGTGCAGAGGTCAGATCCTCGGGGTGAGGAATTTGCGCGCCCCCCTCGGTCAAGTGCTTTCGCCGACGAGGTCGATTGGCGTGTTAGCGACGCCGCCGATCACCCCGTGCGCACCATCTTATGCCAAGGTGGGCTGCGAGCTCGGGCCGAGCAGTGAGAAGCCACGTGACAGCGACCGGACGATCAGCATCGTCGACCGGAGCAACATGGAATTCAATCTGAACGCGAACACCCAGGAGAATGCTTCCGCCAGCATTGGTCCGAAGAAGAGCGTGAAGGGCGTGAAGCTGGTCGGTATGGAGGGCGGTACGTTGAGGAGGCCGTCGCTGCAGGTGAGGGACGACCTCGACGACGTGTCCTCGTCATTGTGAAGCTGTGCGACCTGTGACCTGCGATCAGAACCTCGCGCATTTTGTTTTGTATTCTTAGTTATATATTTCAGTCAACAGCGGAAGGATTACGATCTTTTGCCTTTCCCGGTTGAATGCCGGTTGATGCGTTCTAAGATTTATTGAAACATGAAAGTGTCGCGATCTTTCCCCTATTGGTTACACCCGCATCTCTTTTGATTCTCTTATCGATTAAGTTCTCGAAGTATATTTGTTTTACGTAGCGTATGTGTGTATGTTTGATTGATTTCGTTGGTTCTCCGTGAGAACTGTCTATCAATAAAGTAGACACGGATCGAGGGAGTTCTCCGAGAGAATTTTGCAAGATCCCGAACCCCGCGAATGCTGGCATGCTTCCGTTTGAGTAGACTCCCGCCTCTCCACACCTTCCTGCCTTGTATAATTTTACTTTCGTGTCGAGTCGATTGTCTGTAGATCAAGCATAGTGTAGATGTAGATACGTGATGTCGGAATAAAATAAGGGCGTTTATCGAGCACGCGTTGTTATTATCGACGGCCTTTTGTATCGCGTGTCCTCAGGGCACGTTCTCGCCGACGCCGTCGGTGGAACTGGTCCACATTCTGGACAGGAGGCAGAGTAGCGGCTCGTATGGGCCCGGTTCTCTCTCCCCTGTGCCGTCGATGGGAATTGAGGCGTGCAAAACTCATGGGACCGCGACGGAGGGTCAAAGTGGAAACGAGCATTGCAGGATAAAGAGGGGCATTGTGCGGCATCACAGGTATCTATAAAGGAAAGCGTTTAGACCAGAGTTTCCTAATCTTTTTTGTATTTTGCACCCTTAAAAATTTATTAATGAACCTTTGCACCCTCTACAAAAAAAATTATTCATATGTTTTATGGTAAAAATTAGTTGTTAGAATTTTTAGGTAAGAAGTTAAAAATCAAAAAGATATTTTAATAATATATTTATTTTTTAATAATGTAAAATATATAATTTTATAACAGTACAAAATATATAATTTTTAATAACATTTTTTTTTTAGTTTGATGGTAAAAAATGCCGGATTATTCCAGAATTTATCTTAATCATTATTAATTATAATCACTTTTCCTCGCAAGAATGCTTTTTCGCCGTCCCCGGTTGGGAACCCCTGGTTTAGATGCTGAGATGTATACAAAATTCGAGCTGGGCCGAGTAAAATCAATCGCGTGATCCTTGAGATATTATTAGAAGATTGAATTAATTCTAGTTTTATTTTGTCCATTTTTTTATCTTTATTTTAAAGAAATAGTTAAGTTTACATCAATCAAAATATTTTCCGTCGTTAGCTGTGGCTTTTTCTCATCTTTCTGGAAATATAGCGATTTCGCGACGATAGAACAATCTGTCTTTCGAAGCAATCCAATCAAACACCCATTTTTGCACATTCACCTAATTATTGAAGTGTGTATCTGCCAAAGTGTGTTGCATCGATCGGAATAGATAGTAATTAAATGGTGCTAGATCTGAAGAGTACGCTGAGTGCGGAAGGATTTCCCCTTCAACCTCTAACAATGTTGGTTTAACGATTGAAGTAACATGTGAACGAGCATCGTGCAAAAGAATCGCTTTGCGTCTATTGCTGGCTATCGCTGGCCTTTTTTGCATCAATTCAACATTCAATCTGCTCAATTGTTGGTATCGCTTTCCCGTAACTGTTTCATTCGGTTTTAGAAGCTCATAGTACACTGCACCTTCCATATCCCACATACAAATACAGAGCATTGCTTTGTGACCATGAATATTCCGTTTTGGTGTCGATGTTGATGGCTGTCCTGGATTAACTCATGATTTTTTCACTTTGGATTATCAAAATAAATCTACTTTTTATCTCCAGTTACAATTCGTCACAAAAAACTTTTTTCTGTCTGGTAAGCAGATATGGCGATATTCAAATGATTTGCACTGAATAGCAAATTTCAAATGAATAGCACTTTTAGTTAATTCATGTGAAACTCATTTGCCTTCCTTTTGAATTTTTCCCACGGCGTGGGCGTTTAAAAATTGTTGATTTATCGACATTGAGTTGTTCAGTCAATTGTTTTTCCGTTTGAGCAGTATTTTCATTCAATAATGCTTGCAATTCAGAATCTTGGAATTTTTTTGGTTGACCAGTACGTTCTTTGTTATTCAAATCGAAATTATCACTTTTGAATCGTTTTTGAAACCAATTTATTTGATTTTTTTCAAATCAAACAAAAAAAGTAATGAACGCTGAAAATGCAATTTTGTACAATCCATTTTAAAGGTGTATAAACAATGAAACTATCAATGACAATAACGCGCGAACTGTCACATGTCATAGAGAAATATCAAATCTTTCAGTGTTGCCAGATTTCAACATTCATACTAACCATTAACTTGTTACTAAAGCCATCTATTGCTAGGGACCAGAACTAATTTTACCTCCTAATAATTGTTAAACCTTACACGAGTCCTTACACCCTATATATTGATAAAAAGTATAAAAATTGCTATTAGCAAAAAATGAAAGATTATCTCGAGATATGGATCACTTTATCAATAAGATAAATAATAAATATATATAAAATAATAATAAAGAAAAGAGCGGCTGTCGGCTATAGTCGATGCTCGTGCCGAAAAGGTTAACAAAAAAAGTAGGGATCGTCGAGAGAGAACTGAGGTGAGAAATTCGAAAACGAAAGACGAATCGGCGCAGAAGATACGATCATTGAACGCTCTCTCCGATCATGCTCTCAAACGTTTGCGCAGCTTCAATGACACGGGAGATCGAGCGCTGACGACGCTCGCCAGGCAGCCGACGTATCCGTCGATGCCGTTGAGGCCGGAGGACTGTCGCATGACATTGGCGAAGAAGGACAAGAGGCTGTCCACTATCGGCAGGCATTCGTCGGTGACAAACGAGAACGAGCTCGGCAACACGAGCAGCATGGTTGTGTGCAGCCCCACGTACGGCATGTACAATTCGGCCACAAAAAGCTCCAACTACTTCGTCACCGATGACGAGGCCGTCAGCAGATTTTAAGAGGACGGTAGGATGTGTGCGAAAGCTTCATTCTCTCAATTTCTTGGAGTGAAATCTCGAAATATTGATATTTTAAAATATTAAACGGTAATATCAGGCATTCTGGTTAAATTTCGACTGGTTTTCACGAAGATTTCACTCCGAAAAATTTAGAGAGCAGTACGACCTTGCTGCAAAAGATGCGCCACGCATTCCGAGAACACGAGGAACAAGGACAATCGTAAAACCCGCCTCATCGCCATCTCTTAATCATCGCACCTTGATTTCATTCGTTAGACTCGGTGGATTCCGTCGGATTATCTTCACAAAGATCACGGGACTCACGGTGAAAACGTGGGGTTTCCATTTTGCGACTTTACGAGTCCTTATTCTTCTTGTGAAGCGAAAAAGTTCCTTTAAATTCATTTTAATTCATTCACGCTCCCGCAGAGTTTGCGCGTGTACAGTTGTAAAACGTAACGAGTACTTAAAGGTGAAGCTTTCGTTTCCTCTTCTGTGCGAGTAATTCTCTCGTTCACTTCCATCTCGTAAGAAGCATTGGCTTCATTGATCAGCCATCTTGTATATTGACGCGAGACTAAATTTGTAGCCCTTAGAGAAGTCTCACTACTTACCAATCTTCAGACTGACAAATATATACGGAACCAATAGCTCGTAGGTGTTGTAATCAATTTTGTACAAATCACAGAAAAGAGGATCTCCTCCTTCGCAACATTCCACTTGAGTCGGTAAGTTAAAGACCGGAGGAAACAGTCTCGTTTGATAAAAAACTGAGAGGTTTCGGCGGTCTGTTATGATAAATATTAGGCGATATTCAATGTTTTTGTATACATACGCACATGTTTCATTCAGGTATGCACATAGACACGTATCCATTTACGAAAAAAAAAAGAAAAAAACAAAGAGAAAGTTTTACGGGACGCACGTTTTCCGTAAATCCCAGGTAATTACTAGTGGTAAAGTAACACACTTAATGATAATTTCCGATACATGTAAAAGAGAGCAATGTACACGCTTATTGTTCCCCTAATCTAATAGAAAAGAGGGAGATATAAGAAAGGGAAAAAGGGAAAAAAGAAAAATAAGAAGAAAAGAAGAAGTACAGCCTGGTAAGCGCGGTCGAGACAACGAGCAACGTTGTAACATAGGCGGCGCCAGAACTATTCATGCGGGTGGGCCACAGGTGGGCCGATATTTATGTATGGGTGGGCCATATTTATTATATATTATATATCATTTTATCATTCATTTTTATGTTTCTAACCGTTGCGCTCTGTCTCTGGGAGAAATTAACTATGAAGATAGAATTTAAAATTAATTGTAGAATTTTAATTATAAAAATAACTTCACGTAAAAAAGCTGAAAACTTGGACAGAATAGGACAGCATAATTATGCTAAAATTTTCTAAAATTTTAGGGTGGGCCAGGGCCCACCCTTGGCACCGTCTATGGTTGTAATTTTCGTCGAGCGGACGAGCGGAGCTCAAGTTGTTGGTAACAGAACGTCCAAAGAATGTCACGTGCAAATTTACGATATGTCACAACAAGAAAGTACGATATTTTTCCACCGACGCGATATATCTCGTTAGCTCCGTAGTGTTATTGTACAACTAGTTATGTGCGCGAAAACGAGTTCACGGTTAATCGGTGTTACATTAGTGGGAACGCAGATCGTTCTCTCCTCGGCTCAATACCGTATTTAAGAAGACTGAATACGAATGATATCTAGAGGCGATCGCTTCGACGCCGACATCGGAACGTTTTCACGTTCAAGAGATGTTCGCGATGAGTTTTCTTTTTTTTAGATCTTTTTTTACTTTCTTTAAGCCGCGAGAAGAGCATGATTCTTCGTAAGAATTGAATTTTTATTTATTGTAATTAATCCTATAAATTTTTGAGGCGAGAATTAAAACGTTAAAACAGAAAATATTGTAATTCTTTCTTTTTTCCTTCTTTTCATATAATTATCATCATTATCTTCATATAATTATCATATATAATTTGCATTTTATAATTTTTTAGAAACTTTACATCCACTTCACTGAATGAATATCACCGTATAAATAAATAAGTAAATAAATAATTATCGAGATATGACGACAAAGAGGAAGGACGTACGTTTGCGTCGTCTGTAAATATCATTCTTATACGGCTATTAATTTATATACCTTTCCACTGTAAATGAGATCATTCGACTCTTAGCGATTAACACGACGAAGACGAATCGTAGCTGTACTTAAAGAATGAGTGAGACTCTTCATACTCGACGAATCGTTCTTTAGAATCTCTTGTATGTACTTTTGTAAGACGATGTAAAATAGTAGACGCAGCGAGAGGTGAACATCGAATACCTGCAGCAGTATTATTAAACTTAGGCACGAACGACTTAATCGCGCTCGTGGGAGGGGGAACCTCGTGAAGGACCGCTTTGGCAGTCCTTCGTAGTTCTAGTGTGTCGTACTTACTTCTTTAAGGTAGACTTATTGCCACGACTCGACGACCCGATGATCGCAGAATCTGCCTTTATTTTATCGTACATATTAAACTTGTTCACGAAAATAGAAACTGATTAGCGGTCGTATTGCAGCAAAAACTTTCAACTGTTTGCAAGACCGATGCGAATTTTTACGCTGATTTTTATCGTTACTCACTTCAAGTATACTTCTCTTTCCGGTTAGTTATATCTTGTTATTGTCTCTACGATGCTCGCATTATTTCGAAATAGTTAATGTGTCTATACGTAATCACTTTTTTCGGTTTCACGCGTGTGCGACCATCGGAGTTTTTGTAAGAAAGGTACTCTTAATAACGTACGCGTTTATACCTGTATCACGTATTATAAACATAATATAATTGATAAATAGTACGAGAGAGAGAGAGAGAGAGAGAGAGAGAGAGAGAGAGGAGAGAGAGAGAGAAAGAGAGAGACACAAGTTTTCGTTTTCAGATAAAGACGCAATCGATATTGTGCAACGTGAATTATGTGCCAAAGCGTAGAATAAAATAAACGTCGTCGGCGTGTCCTCCGCATCGATGGTTCATATCGAAGAGAATTTGTTTCTCGAGGATTCAAATTAGCACGAACAAGACGGACTCAAGTTTCAATGCCAAGGAACCGATTTTTCGTATCCCTTGGCGGACATGAGACCCCTTGTGGAATACCTTCGAATAACATTTGCTCACTTCAACGCACAGTTTTACCGAAATATTAATAATCTTACGTTTTATTGTTACAATCAATCACGCTAATTAACAACGTCGAGAGTTGAGTCCGTCGTTTCCGTCAGTTTCTATCCTCGATTTACACACATACTGAGGATCAATCGTGCAATTCATGCGCGAAAAATTAATAGACTAAAACGCTTGGACAAATCTGCCTTAAGAACTAGCAATTTCTTTTCGACACGAGAAGGATACTTTTATCGGATTAGCTGTGCGTGAACATTTGACGAGAAAGTAGATGAACTTAATTGACGCGATTGATCTTCCGAATCCACTCGATTATGAACGGCACGGCTGACGTACAAGTCTTAGCTACGTAAGCTTGCCTTAACGTAAGAGTAATCGTTCATTATGATGATAAAAAAAGTCAAGAAAGAAAAGAGAAAGGGAGGGGAGAGAGGGAGAGAGAGGGGGGGACAGAGAGAGAGAAGCGTTAACGTCCGAGACTCGTTCTTAGATATTTTCGTCATACTATATAAATCGCTCACACATTAATTAATTAGTCTCTATAGTGTTATTACGAATATCTGTACCACGATCGCAATGGTCAAAGGTAAGGGATCGCTGTAAGGAAATAATAACGTCGCTCAAAATACCGAATAAAACAGACACGAACGCGTACTCCGAAAGAATTTATTCATCATTTATTTAGAAATGTTAAGCTTACTTTTACAATCTATCTTTAGTAGCTCCTCAAATTATTTATTACATTTCTTAGAGACTTTGTGTAAAAAAGTGCACTGAGAGAAAGAACGATTGATCTTATTAAAAATATTGTTATTTTCAGCGACAACTACTCTCTGTTGTTTTAATAAAAAAGCAGTAACAATAAAATAGATTACCATTAATATTATCATCATATTTTTACCATTAATATCATAATAGCATTTAACAGTAAAAATAGATGTCAACTATAATTCTTTCACTTGCCATTTAGTATATATATATATATATATATATATATATATATATATATACACCAAACATTTCTTTTCTCTCAATCTAGAATGACAAAGTCAAGAAGTAGTCTGATATTCGAATGATTCATCGCTCACTTGGAACGAATTTTCCATTCCGATATATGTTTCGATTCGCGATTAAAGAGTCAATATATGATGTATTCCATTGTCACAAGAACATAAATTGACTTTAATCAATTGGGACTTTAATCAATTTACTTTTGCGATTACTTTTGCGAATGACATTTTATTTATCATTCGATATTTCACTTATATTTTAGAAATACCGTTAGAAATGCCTTTCTAAGAAATTTAGAGAGCGCAAATCTCAAATCGGATTGGTTCTTTCACGGAACCGATCGAAGTCCAAACGACATGTTCTCCATTTGCATTTCTGCTCGTGCGACTTGTACCAAAGATAAGAATGTAAAGCCACATCATCTCGATAAGTGAAATTCTTTGGTGCTTTGTACAAGGAGCCAAAATACATCGCAAAGGAACACGACGGATATTGTTTGCGTGTGACTTCTTCTATGCGAATGTTCGAGATTCGAGCTTATCCTAAATTCGATTTCAATCGTGAGTCAACGCTGCATAATTTGAATTTTAGAAAGGAAAGTACAACTGGCTCATGTAACAATTGCAAATCATGGAAAAAATCTTCGGGAAGTGCAGGATCGATAATTTTTGCTTAACAATAAACTAAATTAAAAAAGGATGATACATCTGTTTTGTAGTTAGTATTGCGCGGAATCGGACTTATCCGTATATTTAGACATTAAAAAAAGATATATATACAAAGTGTTTAGAAAAAAGGGCTCAGGATTTTAAGGGTAAATAATACAAAATGAAGGGAAAATGTCCTAATAAACGTGGGTCGAAGAATTACTATTGTTGGAGTTGTGAGCAATTATTTATTTTAATTAAAGCAAGTGAGACTTACTTGTTTCTGGTGCTTACAAAGTTTACAGAAGATTTTCTGCATGTCCTATTTCCATACACGTTTCACATCTTTGTACCATTTGACAGGCATTCTGTATTCTCTGATGTAATTCGTCTGCGTTATTTATCGGTGAAGAATATACCTTGCAAATCATGGAAAAAATCCTCGAGAAGTATAGGATCGATAACTTTTGCTTAACAATAAATCAAACTAAAAGAAAACTTTTAAGAAAACCCTATAAAAAAAAGTTCAGGAGATTTAAATGATGTGCGTACTATCTGCCCTTAAACTCTTTTTTTCTGAAAGCGAGGGGGCCATGAGACTGGCCCACCCCGCTCGAACCATCTTCCACCGAAGGATTTATTTAAGTGTTAGACAAATTATATCGGAGAATACAAAATGCCTGTTTAATAGTTAGAACAAAATTAAGAATTTTTGAAAGATTTTACAATTTTATGGTACGAAAATGTGAAATATGTGCAGAAATAAGAGATATAGAAAACAGCATAGTATAGATGTAGACATGTAGAAAATCTTCTATAAGCTCCAAAAGCGAATAAGTCATTTGTTTTAATTAAAATAAATAATTGCTCATAATTGATTATATCAGTTTTTCGACCTATGTTTATTGGGGCTTTTTCCCTCCATTTTGTGAGTACTATCTGCCCTTAAACTCTTTTTTTTTAAACATTCTGTATAAATTACATAAATCGCACCGTATATATATATTGCCTACAATACAATTTAGTACAATTCAATATATATATATATACATACATACATACATACATATATATATGTATATATATATATATATATATAAAATAATATAACAGTATTACGTTCATATAAAATGTATGTGTATAATAATAGAATATGTTCCTTTTAATAACTACGATAACTTTATTAAGGACGATATTCACATAATCTAATCTCGTATTTAAGATTATCTTAAAATCAGATTATAAATGCTGATCTTTAATCTGTTATTAAAAGAGAGATAACATATAGTGATTTTTACAAGTTCTTAATAACTATGGAGATTTGCGAAATTGGAGAATTGAGGTCACTTTTGACTAATTGTTAAATATTTCAACAATTTAAAACTCACATGTACAGTCGACAAAGCTGAGCCTAGTAATCAATTAAAACGAGAACTTCGGAACGATAAATATTTCTGTAAAGTTACACACGTATGGAGAAACTGTTTGAGTAATAAAATGATATTATCTAATAGGACAATATAATAATATAGTATATCCAAATATAATAATTATAATACTAATAATGCATAGCCTTATTTAATTTTTTTTTTCAAGTAACACGAAGCCGTTTTATACATTTTTGTGAACCATACTCTTTTGAAGATTCAACGAAATGATTGTAATGGTGATCTTCAATGTATCAATTTTATCTCGATATCCACACTCGAAAACGATAGTTAATAAATTTAAAAGTCGCTCGTAAATAGAATTTATATACGAAATGCAAATATAAGGCCGAGTAAAAGGCCAAATAAAAAGGTTAAAGGATTGCCTAAAAACATAAAGTAACAGCCAAGTCACTCGATTACTGGGTGACTTTTCTCTCATACATAGAATTCTTTCACTCTATTAATTACCGAGTAAATAATATAGTTTTTTGCGAAATTGAGGAATTTCGCAAGAAAACTATTCGTTCATCAATGGAACTTAATATGTCACAATATGTTAATAACAAAAAGTGAATGATTCATTATGATTGATGAGCGATACCCGTTTCCACAAAAATCGATTGAGATTTAATCCGAGTTTTGGTCTGAATTAAGTTTATAAACTTAGCTTAAGATCTCGTCGATGTTAACAGAAACTGGAATGAAACGTTGTACTCTTGCATAGATTAGGAACCTATTCTATAATTTAGATTAAAGTTTCATTTTCGTAAAAGATGAAATATCAATTTATTCTGAGCAACAATATTTTCACTCTCGCCTCGAGTGCGGTTTCACTGCAGAAAATTGAAGGAAGCGTACAATCTGTTATTTTACACGTAAAATAACTGTTCGTCTCGAGATGGAAAGAGAAGATGATTCCAGAAAGTAACGCGCATCTTCTTCTCGCTTGGAAAAAATTCTGTCCATACTTCATAAATATTTAAAGATGCGCTTATATTGTATTTTGGTATCTTTTTTTGTATCTTCGAAACAGACTTGTTCCAATATTAAATAGTATAAAGACTTCGTAAAATATAATTATAACATTAATCGAAACATAGTCGAAACAATTAACTGTACAATTAAACTCGAGCAGTTTACAGACAGAAGCAAAAGACGCGCATGAGCTCGATCGAATTGCGATGCAACTTTAAGATGGAGTCTTTGCGACTTCGTCTTTGGTTCTTCGATCGTCGGAACGAGAAAGTAAATCGGTAAGTTGTTTTTATGTGTGAGATGATGAAATTAACGAACTCTAGGAAAATAAATGCCAGACTTCGCGGTATCATACATGCAACCTAGTTATATCGAATAAATGTCGCGGAAATGAGTACTACGACATGAATACGAATATATTCTTTAACAAGACAGGTGATTATTCGTATCAAAAATAAAAAGACAATCTACATTTTAATGTGTCAGTTATCCATGACGCCAGAAACAAGTGCCAAAAACTTGTGTCGTTAATGTTCAGCGGGAATTAATGTTCAGTAAACGCTCAGTGATTATCGTCGATACTTTGAATTTTTTGATAGACTCAAAGTATAACAATCAAGAGCATTAATCGTTAAGTGCTAACTTTAGCCGAACGCAGACGTTTTCAATTTGTCAATTCTGGTTCGAAGTAGCTAATCCAAATGAGAACGTCGACACAAAAGACCAATACGAACACAAGCATGTGTCGCACGTGCAAATCAAAAGCAAATGAAAACCTATTTTGATCATTATCAACTTTAAGGATGAGACTCTTGTATCAACTAGAGATAAAGTCTAATCTCCGAATACGCAAGTCCGAACGTCGTTTCACGCGAGAATTATAAACATGTGATTCATAAAATCACCGTGACGTCGATATTCAGGCTGACTTTTGCCAAACTGACTAGTTTAATTGACGATTTCAAATCGCTATCATATTCGCAAATATTATCAACTGTATTTTGCTTAAAACGTTGGATACCGACGTAATGCTTCCTTTGTAATTTACAGGGTTTTCCTTTATTTGCTTGTATAGAATTGCAAATACTCCTATACAGTGAAAGTACAAGTCTTACAACTGAGCAGAAGAAACAGTGTCAATTACGAAAGTAGAATTACGTCAGCATCTTCTTAAAATGCTAAACAAATAGAAACTTTTGTTAAAATGAATGAAAAATTTGGACCTCCCGATGATCGTTGGAGAAGAAATAATGTACAAGTAAAACTCCATATCAGTAATTTCGCCGGCTCGTTGTTTATCCTTTGACTAAACCGAAGTTTGGTGAAAGTCATCTTTACAGTCGTCGTCGCTCTATTCTACGCTCTATACGCGACGTCAGTTGAATGTTACGTCCAAGTTATGCTGTTGTAAGTGATGTTGGCTTCATGCTTCTGTGTGCGCTCGTGTAACATGAATTCTTGTACCGTGTTGCACTCGAAGCCGGGGCAATACACGCAGGCGAAGCGGTCGGGATTTTTTGCCACTTGCATCATGTACATGCTCTGCATCGGGATGTTGTTGCCTACCGCCGTTGTCGTCACATTCGCTGCTGGTATCGGGTTGCTCATGATCGTGTGGGCATGCATCAACTGATAAGGCACGTTATTCCCGCCGTTTAAAGCCTGCTGTATAGGCAGGTAGGCATTGCACAATACCTCACCTCCGACATTCGCCCGCTGCTGTTGCAGTTGCTGCTGTGACGGTTGTTGCCGCTGCTGCTGCTGTTGATTAGTGAAGGTATACACCGGCTGCGGTTGTTGACTAATGACCACATGGTAAGACGGTAGTGCTTTCTGTTGCTGCACGTAGCTGTTCTGTACAATGGGCAGAACCGCCGCCGTGCCGCCGCTCTGCTGCACAGGTTGTGCTACTCTGCTGCTCAGTATTGGTTGGGCTACTCGAGCAGGTAAGTTTCGATGATACGCCGCCGGCTTCGGTTGTATTGGCTGAGTGAAAGTTGTTGAAGATGTAGGAGTATTCTGCAATAAGATATTATATTGCTGCTGTTGCAATTGTTGCTGCTGCTGCTGTAATTGTTGCTGCTGCTGCTGTTGTGGTTGCTGCTGCTGCTGTTGCGGTTGCTGCTGCTGCGTCTGTTGTAGTTGCTGGTGCTGTAATAATTGTTGCTGCTGCTGTTGTTGCTGTTTGTCAGCTTGTTTTATGATCTTGTTCTCCGTTAGAGAATACTTGACAGTATGCAGCGGCTTTATACCGACTATATGGTACTGCTTGGACTTTGTAGAGTTGACCATGCGATTCGGCTGCAAAACGCCGTTGTTCGCAGTCGTGGGTCGATTGTGGCTCATTGTGGACGACGAGGTCGACGGTGTAGATGCATGCATCGAAAGATCAAATGACGTTGTAGACCATATAGGCGGCATCATGTTGGGCGGCAAGGATATTCGCGTAAGTTGTTCTTGCCGGGTGGATGACTGGGGTTCAGGATGATGCATCAACATATGCTCCGTTAATTTCTGCTGATTTTCGAACGACTGATTACAATTAGGTCGAGAGCACTTGAAAGTATTCTGAGACGACTTATTGGGCGAAGGCGCAATCAACTCTACCAGAGACTTGACGCGCAGGAAGGATTTAGGTACGACAGTCATGACATTCATCGGCAACGATTCCGTGGAACTGGACTGATTCACACTTGCAGCTGTTTGGTTGTCTTTGGTCGCGTCCAGCGCAGCCGTCGAGTTCACGGCCTTGTTCTCATTGGGTTGTTTGTCTTTCTTGCGTGGGCTTACCTTCTTCGTCATGGGTGTTGTCGAAGCTGTTGCGTTGGTAGCAACAACAACCGAATTTAAATTCTTCTTCGCGTTGTGGAGCTCTTCCGTGAAGACAGTACTCTCGGCTAAATTGCCGCGATGTTGTTCGCCAGTGGGCATCGTGACCTGTTCTTGCGTGTCTTTGCGTTTGCTAGAAGGCAAATCACCGTTTTTGTTCGTAGCCCCCATCGATGGCAAGCTGTCCTCACTCTCCGACAACTGCATCACCAGATCCTCCACTTCGATTTCGTCAAGATTCTTTGAATTCTCGTTGCCGTTCTTGTCAACGGTGTCGCTTCTCGGTCGATTTTCCGCGGAGATCTCGTTACCTTCTCGCCCAGATAACAGAACATTATGCAATATTTGCGAGACGTTTTTGGAACTCGTCGGTACTATTTCCTCGAGTCTCAGTGTCATTTGTTGCTCAGTTTCAGTCTTCGAATTGTGCGATTGGTCCCACGCACTTTCGTTAAGAGAACTTTCTTTTAAGCTGAAGCGACTCAAACTCGTGCAAGGTACATCATTGTTGTCTATGACGCTGCGTACATTCGCCTTAAAGTTTTGACGCTCACAGGCGTCCTTATAAATAATTTTGCACGGGACCGGTTCCTGTCGCTTCTTGTCACCGCTGACATGCGTGGCCGCGTGTTCTTGAAACTGGTCGATGTTGTTGAACTGACAGCCGCAGCAACCACATATGTACTCCTCTTGCAACTTCTCATGGACCGACCAATGGTCCTCGAATCTTCGCAATGACCTATACATAGTCGAGCACACCTTGCAAATATAGATTTTCTTGGTAGCCATGTTCGCGATGACGTAATGCGAGTCCTGATTCTGCTGGTGCTCCAACGAATGTAGATGAAAGAGTCCCTCATTGCTGAACTTTTCATTACACAGTCCGCATATCAGCAATATCTGCGCCCTTATCCTGGACCTGGTGGAGAGAGTCGCTCTGTCTTTTCTCTTGCTGCCCGAAGATTTGAGATCCACGGCCGAAGAACTGTTACCTCGACAAATGCTCATGTGCGACTTTAAGCTCAACTCCGTGGTGAAGGCACTTATGCATTTCTGACACACCTGATCCGCTATTAGCAGGTAACATTCTGTCGATCGCTCTCCGCCGTTGTGCGATATCTCGATGAGTCTCGCGCCGACACAGGAGAGTGGCGAGAATGACAGACGGCTAGCCACGTAGTACGGATCTCTCACGTGGTTTTGCATATGCGTCTTGAACAGTGTCCCGAACTCGTAGAAGATTATTTTACAGATGTTGCAGCGGAAATTAGCCAATCCGTCGCGATTATGCCGCGCATGCATTCCCAAATGATGTAGAATGTGCTGCACGGTAGGGAGTGATGTCTTGCATTTATTGCAGAACAACCTGCACGTCCGAATCGAGTCGCGTTTGCGACTATCCATGCAGATCTTGTTCTCCTCGCGCCTGAGGTGCGTCTCGAAGCAGTCCAAGCGCCGGAACAACGTCTGACAAGCGGTGCACAGCAACACAATCTCAATTTGAACGCAGTCGATGTTGATCGTTTCGTTTCGGTGACATATGCAGACACGTCTTACAGATCGTAGTTGTGAGTGTACCGGACTTACCACATGCAAAGAAGTTACAGTTTCGGTCGTCTCCGATTCTTCGTTGGGATTTTTTCTCGGTGAGACGCTTTGGGCCACATGCGTCAACTGCGGCTGCTGCTCCTTCGTCAAGGACGCATTCTGCACGATGTTCGACGCGTTATCCTCCTCCGTCGAGGGACATACCTCTGACAAGTGTAATTCCGTCGAGGGACATAGCTTTGACAAGAACAATCCCGTCGAGGGGCACAGCTCTGATAAGTGCTCTGACAATTCCGTGGAAACGACATTGCTCTTCGTGTTTGAGTTGTTTTCTGCTGATCTCGTCTGCTGTTCATTGTTGTTGACTGTGGTCTTCTGTTGTTTGACGACTTGATCTCCGACTGTGTCCTGCTGTTTGTCGACGTGGTCTTTGGCTGTGATCTTTTGCCCTTTACCGACTTGACTTCCAGCTGTGTTCTTCTGCAATCCGTCAGTACTCTTGGTAACACTTTCTCTGTTATGCTTACCTAAATCCACAGACTTCGATTTGGCAAGCAGATTCCATTTGTTTTGAGCGCTGGATTTCGGCTGCGGTGTCAAGAGCTGTTTGTTGAATGGTCCTCGGTTCGTCGACGACGATAAGAGCAAGATGTTATCATTCTCAACAATAGACCGAGCAGGCAGGTTTAGTAATTTTCTATATTTCTTTTCATATATCTGGCCGAAAGTTTTATGTATATTCTGCTGACATTTATTGGTCGATAAGTGATGAAGCAGCAAATGATAATTGTCATAAACTGACTGACATATAATACATTTGTAAGTTCTCTTGTAGCCGGTTTGAGATTTTATTGGCAACGTCGTTGATGATTTTGCCTGCGACTGCGTCTCGTCAACGTTCATTTTCTCAGATGATTTTGACGATTTTGCCACTTTTGACGTATCTTTACTCGATGTGGACGAGAACTCCGGTATGGCAACATTCTCCACTGCTGTGTCTTTGTTACAGGAATGTATAACGACAACGTTGTCTTTGGATTTAGGAGAAGTAAATAGTTTCTTACAGACGGTTTTCTGGGTGTTCGCGTTATTGAGAAAACTCGCAATTGACGGCTGATTCTTTGGCGTAGAAGGTTTTATAGGGGATGCGACTGGTGTGTTATCCTTTCTGGAAGATGTAAACTTGGAAGACTGTGGATCAGAAATAGTTTCCTCATGTGTCGCATCCGCCGAATTGTTCGACGGATCCGACGGAACGGAAGGTAATTCCACCGTCGATTGCGCCAAAGTGGATTGGCTGTTAACTGCTTTTTCCGGTTGTTCCGCGAATTTCTGCGGACAGAATGCCTTCTGCCAGATTTCTAGTAGTGTCTTATTCGATGTAGGTTTATTCTTGTTTACCGAACTAAATTGCTTCTTCAAGGAAATCTTCGATTTATTGGGATTCACAAACAGCATGTTTTCACGTTCCTCATCTGCCGACGTTTGATCATCTGTAAAAAAAGAATTATCTTCAACGGAATATCCTGTATAATTAACAATTACTTAACCGAAGACAATTGAACGTTTATAGGAAACAAGCGATGCGATAATCAAAAAAGAAAAAAAAGAAATACCTTAACTAAGGAAAAAGGAAAAAGAAATAAGTAGAAAGTATTTCTTTCGGATCGTTTCTCTGAAGAGATATACTGCAATGTTCATAAAACGTCAGAAACAAATTCACGATATATGTGACACTAACTAGGAAGGTAGATCAAGCAATATACGAGAATATTGAATTGTTTATTAAATCATCTTCTAGAATTACGCGATTATTTATAATTTTGTTCATCACCATGAACCAAAGGAATGAAATCAAGAGAGTTTTACCTTTTGATGGATATTTTTCTGCTGCTTGAGATTCAGTAAGAGGTACATTGTCAATACTCGGTACATTGTCAATCTCGGATACGGGTGCGATAGCAAGGCTTGCATTGTCTTTTTCTGTGTCAGTTGTGCTCGTATTTACTTCTTTTGAACATTCCAGCTCTACAAATCTATACGTATATGATTTGCGAAATTTTAAGCTGGTTCGAATCACGGATCTGATGTGTTTGCGCGTTAAAAACTCGACGTTACTCGCCGAATATACGCCATTATCGGCGAGACTGCACAAGGTTTCCAATTTTATCAACAGAACTCTAGGCTTTTTGAACAATTTAAATTTCTTCCAGAAATTAACGCACGACTTTAACGCAATGTTCAACCGATTCGAATCATATTTCTTGTTGCAAGCATGGGACGTTTTTGGCAATTTCAGTGAAGTTCTGGAAGTCTCCACTGCTGTCGAAGTATCGTTATCAACTAGCGTAATCGACAGGCATTCCTGATTTGTTCTGTGCATATTGTCATCCTTATTCGCAAGAGATTGTGGTATGACAATCTGAGGTACAGTATCTTGTGACCTCGTGCTCGTCGATGCTTCTGCATTGTTCAACACTACTACTGCTTTCAACTGCTGTTCTTCTTCCGAATGGCATATCGATACTGTATTCTGCGAGTTGTCTGTCGCATTTCTCTTTTGCCATCTGATAACATTCGCATCACTCGACTCTTCCAGTCTTGTTAGAACAACTTGCAATTTGCAATATGACTTCATTATAGGCAATTTTTCTTGGCTCACTGTTTCACGAGACAAACAAGGAAAACTTCGATCGTTATTTTCGATCATTTTTTCCACACGGTTACTTGTATTTGTATCTTCATCATCAGACACGTCTGACAATACATATCTTTTCTTTCTAGTTTCATTTCTTTGAACAGGCCATTCGTCAGATGATTCATCACTAGAGACAATCCTTCTCCTTTTCAATTTACATTTGGCCAGTTCTCCTCGCATAGAGACTGCTCTAATGAGAAGGTCATCGAGTGTCTTATCATAATAGGTATTACTTTTCTTGACCAAGTGTTTTTTCTTAGACTTTGCTTCGTCTTGATGAGAAGTTTGTTCAGACACATCATTATTCTTATAACTACACGAAGCTTGCTCTGGGTGTTTTTTTAAACTTGTTGATAAAAATTTAGACATATCACTGTTCTTATAACTACACGAAGCCTGTTCTAGTTTTTCTAAACTTGGCGATGAAAGTGGAACATTAGGATGTGTTACTGCATCTTGTGTGCTGGTCAATATTCGTTTTTTAATCCAATCATATGGCACAGTACGTGCTGATGTATATGATTCATCAAAGGATGAATTTTGTTCTTGTGTCTCATATTCAGACAACAGCAGAGATAAATTATCTGTCTGCTTATCCTGATTATTTTGCTCAGAATCATTTTCTCTTAATTCTTCTTTTCCTTCAAATGCTTCACTTAAGGTTCTACAATCATCTATATTATTTTCTGATAAATTTTCGATCACGGACTTAGCTGTTGATTCAATTTTTTTAACTGTTTTATTATTCCAAGATTTCTCAGAATTTTTTGCCTCAGATACTTTCTTTATCTTCTTTTTTGAACATCCAAATTTCCACATACGTTGTTTCCTGACCTTACGTGGAGTAATTAGCTGTGTTGATATATTTTTTAGATTCTTTTGTGGCAAACGTACAAGACATACTGAGACGTCTCTGATTTTAGTGCTGGAATCGGTTATATCACTTATACTAGTCTTCATTGATGAATTGCTACTGCATGGCACTGCCTCAAATAATTCCTCATCAGAGCTATTCATTGCTATAATATTTATAAGTTATAAATATTTGATCTATATATAAACATAAGTTTTACAATATCAAGGTGGAACTCACTTGTTCAAGATAATCCAAATTAGGTTAGAATTGAAGAGTCAATAATTTGCTCAGGGTGTAAATGTCGGCTATTTTAACAATTACTTTGTTTGGTGTATAACACTACTAATCCTGTAAATTTTGTTACATATTATGCTATATTTTATGTTACACTTAGTCCTTATACATCAAAGACAGCCAATTCGAATCGCGTAATGATGCATCAGAGAATTCACTTATCTTTCCTCTTATTATATCAGAATAATAACAATATATTATAAGAAAATTGTTTGATGGAACTAAAATAATGACTCATTCTTTACATACCTGAACAGTTCGTGATAGCTAACAATAGTGACACTTTTTGATCAATCTGTTGAGATTTCCTTCAACTATAGTATCTGCAACAATAAATTTCAATGAACTTTATTTTATTTATTTAGTTTATTCAAACTATTAAGATATGAATTCTTTTTGTGATTATAACATTCATCATAACTCACATTGCATTGTATTTTTCGATGCCCGATCCACCGCTTTATTAGGTTATACAACTGCTATTGAAAAAAATGTCGTCGAAAAGCGCGGTTCTTCGTTCTTTAAAGCTTTACGTAATGACGAGAGGTTCGAATTTTTGCGCATGCGTGTCTACATGAGTGTCTAGTAAGTAAAATTGAACATGCTTCAGTTTCGGTCTGAGTTTCGGCAGATTTATTAAACGTAAATCGCGACGTAGGTTATTTTCTCGCAAAAAACACAAAGGCCCATATTCAGAACGCGCTACATATACGCTGCCATATACGCTTCTAAATACGTGAGATGTAGGTGCGCTTGTAGCGCTCGTATGCAGAACGCAAGAACAGAGCACTATTACCTAAAGACGCAATGACAACCAATAAGAATGCTCGTTTCCGAGCAGTATGTAGCTATTGATTCTTTTCATATCGCGTAATGTGGATGCGGCAAGAGTACGAGATGCGCGTCGTCCAGCGTTCAAATGTCCGTTGACGATTTTTGCGAAGTGGAGTGCTCTGATATATTGTCAAATTGTGTATAGTAAGTTTATTTATTATATTAATTTACATTTCATTCTTATAATTTTGTTACATTGCTTATTTATTATTCATTGCTTACTCTTAACAACGGATAATTTTAATAAATATACATGTTCGTATCTTTATAGATGAACGACAAGGGAAAATTTTTCTGCCGAAGAAAAGAAAACAATAATTGATTTAAATTATTATTATTATTTAAATTATTATTATTTTTTCTTTAAATGTGACAGGAGCTGTTAGTGCGCTTATACATAGCCCTGACCACTTTTATCGTGCGCTGCTAAGATATCGATATGTTAGCGTGCTGTTACGACTTATTCGTGGTTCTGAATAGGGATTTTGCTCTAAACACGCGTGATTATCGATATGTCCTAAAATGCTGCTCCATAAAATGCTGCTATCATCGCGTTGAGAATATGCGCGCTAATAAGAGCGCTAACATCTCGACTTGTTAGCGCGCTAATATCTTTGTTAGCGCGTTCTGAATATGGGCCAAAGACCTGTGCAGAGACAAAAAGCCGTTACTTGCATCACAAAGAATAATGTTGCAAAAAAGAAAATTATCTATGTTAATATATATAAAACCGTAAAAATATTATATTATAAAGAAATTATTTAAAAGTAAGAAACAATAAAAAGATGTTAGAGCCAGAAAATATAAAAAACTAAAAAAAAAATGACAAAAAATATAACAAAACGTAAAAAAAGACTAAAAATATAAAAAATACAAAAAAACAAAAAATATAAAGAAAACACAAAAAAATAAAAAATAAAAAACATAAAAACCGCAAAAAAATTATGTTTATCTAAAATCTTTATTTTATCCTTACACGAATTTTACAAAATTCCATATATCCACCGCGTAGGGGGTAGAAACGAAACGAAAAGCGATACAAACGGGTACAAACGAATACGAAGCAGCACCCGCTTTTAGATTGCGAATATCTTTAAAAATGGCAAAGCTACCCCTTATACGAATTTTCAAAATTCCATATTTTCAAAGGGGTACAAACGAAACGAAAAGCGGTACAAACGGGTACAAACGATGCTGAATCGAATGACATTTGAGAGATTACTGTATCTCAAAGTGGAGTGCTGATGATTTTTCAAACCTTTATAATTCTCACCCCTTTGAGGTACAAAAAAACAAAAGGTGGTACAAACGGGTACAAACGGAGCTTAATCGAGTGCATATATGTAAAAATATTTTTGGTAAAGTCGGGTGCTAACTTCACATAGCTCCCTCGACCCTCTCGAAGGCCCTTTGCCTCTTGTGACGCGCGCTTCAAAATCGCCACGTCACAATTTCTTATCCATACATACACAAATACATTTATAAATATATACACAGAATACATATACATGTCCAAAAAACATTTTAGAAATATATCTCTAAAATGTTTTTCGGACATTGGATATATATGGGTATAAGCTATATTATCATTTAAATAAAAAATCACAATGACTTCAAAATAAGTAACAAAGACTGAAAACTCACTTTGTAATCATGATTAAATTTCTTGTCTTGAACATTTTCTTGTCATTTTGACGTCACTTTGATGTTATTGTGACTTTCTATTTTAATGTACAATTCTAAAAGTCATCATAACATCATTTCAATAACAAACAAACATCACCAAACCATCACGAAAACTATATCGAATGACATCATCTTGATTTGTCTTAAAATGACTTTTATTTGATATCATAATTATATTATTATGATTTTTTGTTCTATCTGGATATAACTATCACATAATATATAGTCCATTTCTATAAAATGAAAAAAACGTATCATAAAAATTAAAATATTTAGTAAATATTAGACTATTAAGATATTAAGTGATTTATCTAAGTATTACACGTTATTGTAAAAGATTATAAGACATAAATAATATATAGTCTAACTTCTTTTTATATTCTTTGTGCTTTCTGGATATCAATTGTTCAAACATAAACAATACATGTTAAATATCTAAGATAAATGTCCCAATAATTGAACTAATAACAAAGCTCGATCAACTTTATATTTTTATTAATAAGTAACTAATAGTATTACTAAAAAGATTAATGTTTATATAAAACTTCAGTTTATTAGCTATTGAAAAATAATAGGAAATGAAATAATCAATAGTTATATACTGTAATTTTAATGAAATACTGGGTAATGTCATTTGTACACTCGCGGATATAATAGTAAGTGCCCGTTTTTTTGCAACTTTCGGAACGCATCCCGACTCGAGAAGAATGAAGGTCACTGCTCCGCCTGCGGAGCACGCCTGCGCAGTGACTCACAACTCGAGTTTCCAATCCCGGATACAATTTAGGATCCCGGGATTTCGGGATTTTTGGATTCCAACTCGGGATCTCGGGACTAGTCCCGGGATTATATATATATAAAGAAAGAAACAAGGAATATTTACAAATAATAGAATTATTTTATTTATAGAACGTTCACAGACTTTTATGAACATTATGACAAACAACAAATAAAATTTCAGTAAAAATGAAAGCAACTTACATTAATGATTGCATAAAAATCGTTACAATTAAAGATTAAAGTTTTTGTATTAGGAGTACAAATAAGTTTCCGCCGTTTGACGAAAGATGGCCCCAGCAGAAGGTTATGTTGAAATTGTCAGATGTAAAACGTAATATCGTAAGTTTGGACATCTGGTAACAACATAATCTTGAAGTATTAGTGACTCCGTATCAGCATCACATAATTTTTTTCGTGCGAAAATGTCAAGTTTTGTGCCGAATAAGCGTCATTTGCGGGAACTTTTAATTTACTTCTTTTATTTGAAGAAATCTGCAGCTGAGGCGCATCGATTGCTTGTAGAAGTATATAGTGAGACTGTTTTAAGTGAGAGAAGTTGTCGTGAGTAGTTTCAAAAGTTTAAAAACAGTAAGTTTGACGTGGAAGATAAAGAACGTAGTGGAAGGCCGAAAGTGTACGAAGACACGGAATTGGAAGCATTATTGGAGGAAGATTCGTGCCAAACGCAAGAAGAACTTGCACTTATATTAGAAGTGACTCAACAAGCAATTTCATATCATTTAAAATCGTTGGCAATGATTCAAAAACAAGGAAATTGGGTTCCATATGAACTGAAGCCGAGAGACGTTGAACGCCGATTTTGCACGTGTGAAATGCTGCTTGCCAGGCATAAAAGAAAGGGTTTTCTTGCATCGTATAGTCACTGGTGATGAAAAATGGATCCACTACGATAACCCAAAGAAGAGAAAATCATGGGAACCACCTGGCCATGCTTCAACATCGACAGATAAACCGAATATTCATGGAAAAAAACTCATGCTGTGTATTTGGTGGGATCAGCTTGGTGTCGTGTATTATGAATTGCTCAAACCGAGCGGAACCATTACTGGAGCTCTCTACCGAACACAATTAATGAGATTGAACCGAGCACTTAAGGAAAAACGCGCCCATTACTACTCCAGACATGACAAAATTACTCTCCTACATGACAACGCTCGGCCACATATTGCAAAACCGGTCAAAACCTATTTGGAAACACTTAATTGGGAAGTCCTACCCCACCCGCCGTATTTACCAGACATTGCCCCTTCCGATTATTACTTGTTCCGGTCGATGGCACATGACCTGTCTAAGCAGCGCTTTACATCATATGAAGATACTAAAAATTGGGTCGATTCGTGGATAGTCTCAAAAGATGAAGAGTTCTTTCGACGTGGTATCCGAATGCTGCCAGAAAGATGGGAAAAAGTAGTGGCTAGTGATGGACAATACTTTGAATAAAACGTAATGTACCGTTCTTTCACAATAAATTCCTAATTTTTGATAGAAAACGGCGGAATCTTATTTGTACTCCTAATAATAAAAATAAAAATAATTATTTCTTCTTTCTCATATTTGAAAAAGCGACTTTAAAAATAATAAAACATAAATTTTGTTAAAAAATATCTGATCGAGAGTCTCGGATTCGAATCTGTGTTGCACCAGTTTATCCGCGAAATTCAAAATAGAAAACTCCCTTAATATTTAAAACAAATAAAAATAATATGTGAAATTAAATTTAAAATATAAATACACACTTCTCTAGCAAATGCTCTAAAACATCAATAATAAGTAATAATTATTAAAGTAAAATTTTTGTAAAACGTAAGTATTATATAGACACTAAGCATTAAATTTTGAAATCCCGAAATCCCGGGATTTGTGATGTTGAATCCCGAGTATTTTCGGGACTAAAAATTTGGCCGGGATCCCGGGGTTGGAAACTCTACTCACAACGAAAGGGGAGAAATGAAATATACGCGGTGGGACATATTGACTTGTGCATTCGTTACAGCTGATAATTCATCTCGTCCAGATGATCCATCTCTTTCAGAAGACTTTAAAGTGGAAGTCACCTTAAAACGATATCTCACGTATCATTTTCACGCTTGGGTGGAAAGGTAAATATCTATAATTATGTTTTATATTGTAGATACTGTGTGTCAAAGTATTTCTTGAGAAGAAGAAAGTAGGAAAATATAATGAAGAAGATATGAAAAGAAGAGCAGAAACATCGGATGATTCTTGTCTGTTCTGTGTTCCCTCATTTCCATTTAATGCTGGAGTATTCATTTCATCTGAGTCTGTATTATTATTCAAATCAAGCAGTAATCGCACTCTGTTTTATCGTACATCTATAATTGTATCAGTATACCCAATCTCTTGTAAATATCTGCAATAAAACTGTTTTATCGTATATCTATAATTGTGTCAGTATACCCAATCTCTTGTAAATATCTGCAATAAAACAGTTTCTTTTATATTTTGGTTTTGTATAATGAAGTTAGATGCTTGTTTTTGAGCGATCTCCAATTTTAAAATAGACTGGCTAAACATTCTTCTGTCTCCTCCTCACGTTTTTTCTCTTCTTTTTCTTTTTTCTCTTCGTTTCTGCTCTTCTTTTCATATCTTCTTCATTATATTTTCCTACTTTCTTCTTCTCAAGAAATACTTTGACACACAGTATCTACAATATAAAACATAATTATAGATATTTACCTTTCCACCCAAGCGTGAAAATGATACGTGAGATATCGTTTTAAGGTGACTTCCACTTTAAAGTCTTCTGAAAGAGATGGATCATCTGGACGAGATGAATTATCAGCTGTAACGAATGCACAAGTCAATATGTCCCACCGCGTATATTTCATTTCTTGCCTTTCGTTGTGAGTCACTACGCAGGCGGAGCAGTGACTCTCATTCTTCTCGAGTCGGGATGCGTTCCGAAAGTTGTAAAAAAAACAGGCACTTACTATTATGTTCGCGAGTGTACTAGTAATTGAACAGAGAAATCAGTCATGTCCTAATTACTAAATAGTATAGATCCAATAATTGAATGTACAATTATATTAATAATTCTAATATAAAGAAAATAAAAAAAATAAATGTCCGAAAATAAGTATCCAAAAAAAAAAATAAATTCGTATAAATCCTTTTCTGACCAAGGTCAGAATGATCAAGCTTTTAGTCTTTAAAAGATATTTATCTTTTTGAATCTATTATAAGAGTACGAACAGTTTGGGCCCTCGACCTCGGCGAGGGGAATTTCTTCGCGGCCACGTGGGACGTGATCAACGAGTCCCTCAAGGAGGGGGTGTTCCCCCCAGAGTAGAGGAAGGCCAAATTGGTCCTCCTCCCAAAGAAGGACAGTGCGTCGGCCGATATGCCTACTGGACGAGGCGGGCAAGATGCTCGAACGCATTATTGCCGACCACCTCATCCAGCATCTGTCCTCGGAGGGACCGAATCTTCACGACCACCAGTATGGGTTCAAGTCCGGACGCTCGACGCTGGACGCAGTCCAGCACGTCCGGGACTTGACGTACGGTCGTGGAAGAGGGGGGCGGGGTGTTACTGGCGGTGTCGTTAGACATTACGAACACCTTTAACACCCTGCCCTGGTCGGAGGTTGGACGGGCCCTCAAACACCACGGAGTGCCCGTCTACCTCCAGCGCATCCTATCGACCTACTTCGGGGGCAGGAACCTCGCCTACTCGGGAAGAGGCGAGGTCTAAGACCTGCGCACTATGGAGCGCGGTATCCCGCAGGGGTCGGTTCTCGATCCCCTGCTGTGGGACATCGCGTTCGACACAGCGCTTCGCTCTTTCCCCTCTCCCTGGCTGCCACGTCATCTGCGTAGCAGATGACATGTTAGTGGTGGCTAGGGGGAGGACTGGGGGGAAGCCCGCCTGTGCGCGAAGGCGGCACTGCATTCTGTGGTGGGTACCATCACGGATCTGGAGCTGAAGGTGACGTCCTATAAAACGAAGGCCGTTTATTTTCATGACGGCAGCCGTGGGGCACCGCCGAGGTCCCGGGTGTTGGTGGATGGAGTCCGCGTCCGCGTCGAGCCCACGATAAAATATCTGGGCCTGATGTTGGACGGCCGATGGGACTTTGGGCCGCATTTCAGACAGCTGGCCCCCTGGGTCCGCAAAGCAGGTCTGGCTCTTGCCAGCCTGATGCAAATCCAGAGGGCTCCGGATGGCACACTCGCCGCTTGTACGTCGGTGTGGTGTTCTCGATCGCCCTCTATGCAGAGCCCATATGGATGCCCCAGCTCATGGCTACCGGCCGCAGCAAACGCCTGATGCGCCAGGCGCTGCAGTAGGTGGTGATGAGGGTGATTAGAGGTTACCGTACTGTATCGTACATGGCGGCGATGACCCTGGCCGGCTCCCTCCGTGGTGCTCCTCGCCGAAGAGCGAAGCATCCTTTATTGGAGGGTGTGGGAGCTTCACGAGGAGGGGAAGGAAGTAACGGCCAAGGACCTGGCGGCCCTGAAGTCACAGGCCACAGCCCGGGCCATAGAGCGGTGGTCGGCCATGTTGGCCGACCCCCGTGGATCTGGGCTCCGAACGGCCGAGGCTGTCCACCCCTATCTGCCCGAAGTGGCGAACAGGCGAGGACGGGGACTCTCCTTCCATCTGGTGTAGGTGCTGACCGGACACGGATGTTTCGGTCGGTATCTGCACCTGATCGGGAAGGAACCCACCACACGATGCCACCATTGCCCGGTGCTCGAGGACACGGCGCACCATATGCTGGTCTCATGCGAGGCATGGGACCAGCAGCGCCGTGTCCACGCCCGGGTGGTGGGATACCAGGTGGAGGCCTTCTCGCTCCCGCGAATGGTCCAGGCCATGTGCGGGAGCGAGGAGGCGTGGGGGGCAGCTGCAAGGACGTAATGTCCCGAAAGGGGGCCGCCGAATGGGAGCGCCGCCCCAATACCCGTCGCAGGGAGCGACGGGGAAGGAGGCGGCGCTCCCCGGATATAGGGAGTGGGCCCGAGGTGGCGCCGGCCGAGAAGCCGCCCCCGATTCGCCGGGGGCCTCCTCGGCCGCTTCGGGCCCGCTTCCGTCCATGCAGGGGGGCGACGGACATAAAGCCCTCCCCTGTGCGACGGTGAAGACAGATAAGAGGAGAGTGGCGGCCCGTTTGGGGGCGGGGCCCTCTCCCCCGCCCTCCTCCGGTAAAGAGGGGCGCTAGGGGAGAGGGTGGGTGTCCTCTCTCTTCAACAATTAAGTCCAGGAGGTCAACCCAGCTGGGATGCCGTGCCCCTAACTCCCTTTGTGGGAAGGGCGCGGCATTTGGGCGAGAGGTTCCATTAGAGCCCCAGGGCCGGGGTGTTGGGAAGGAAATGCAGGCGTAGTTCCCCTGGCTCCCCACACTTCGGTCCGCCTAGAAGACACCCCGGTGGGGTTTTAGCCGATAAGAGTCCGACATAACCCCCGCCCCTTCCCAAGGGGCAGGGGTATCCATGATGGATTTCCCCACCGTTATAAAAAAAAAAAGTACGAACAGTTTCAAGCAATTGATTTTTGGTTACTAGGAAGCCTCGTTGCCCAAGATATATTATCCACAATTGCACTTTTCCTTCTTTACTTAAATAAGTAACTGGGTCCATTGAATTTTCCAAAAGAATTTTATTTTATGTTGTTTTAGATATTCTAAACTTTGGTCGCTTCATATATGTTCATTCCTTTCCTAAATGCCTCTACAGTAACGTTAAGAGTAGTTTGTGAATAGTTTTTTTCTTTTTTTCCTTCCCCATAATAAACTAAAGTTGACAATAAAAAACAAATAAAATGTTAAATCAACATAATAAAAGGTTTTAGGTATGTTTTAAGTTAATACTCCAGATAGCCAAACCTGCGCGAGCAGATTTCGAGCAAAGCCTGCTATCATAGTTTGATGGCAAATAGGCAACAAATTTAACGCAGAATCTGATATATTAAACTATGCCACCAATCTGCGATCAAATATTCTGCTGTCGGATATTTGACGGCAGATTTGTAGCAAAAATCACACAAGACTTGTAGTAATTTGACGGTAGATTGGCGGCAGAAACCGAGCAAACTCTGTGCGCAGACTCTGCGCGTAGTTTGACAGCAGGACCTGCGAGGTTTCTGCCGACAATCTGCTCGCATGGCCTGTCACGCAGGTCCTGTCGACAAAACACGAGCCTAATGAGGACACAGATGGCTATGGTTTTTATGTGGGGATCTGATCGAAATTGGCGTCAATCTGCGCGCATTCTGTTAGCATTTTGCTTACTTTATCTCTATGCTGTCACTGTAATTTTGTTATTATATATTTAAAAATATATTCAACTTGTAAACAGTTAACGGATAAAACTCCGTTTAGACCGCGGAATATTAGGACCGGTAGGTTCAAGAAACATAAACAGAATCTCGGACAAAGAGGCTTGGCGACCGAAGCTGTCATTCTGATACGTTAGCTATTGTTCGTGAATCTAGGATTAGCATGGATTTCGATAACATATCGATATACATGTCGCGAATAATATGACGACTCACTGCCTTTAACTGGGGGCTCATCAGCATCGATATGGACCAATAAGAAGTCATCGAGGACTATTAAAAAAAGAGATTTAAAAGCAGCCACGAGGAAAAAAGGGACATTTTTTTCGGACATTATTATAGGCTCTGCTTTGCTCGTGCTGTGCCTTTTTGCTTTACGGCTTTGTTCGCTTACGCTTTGCTTCGTTACGATTATTATACGAGAATAAATATCGTTGTCTGTTATCGTTGAATTGCTTCGAGTACGTATCAATTTCTACTGAGTGGTCACCTTTACCGCATTCCTTTTCCCGCGTCGCGCTAGCTTCTGTTCTCGGCGATTTTTCGCGACCAATTCTCCGTTTCGCTTACGGCTTAGCGTACCGACAACGTGAGGAGGCGGAAATCTAAAGTTTTCGACTAAAAATTTAAATGTAAAAACTCTTACAGTTAAAAAATAAAAATTCTCTCTTCTTATAAGCCTGAATTATTCACAATTTATCACAAGTATTTGTTTAATCAATGGGACATGACTGTAAGTGATATGTGTACCGATAACTGAACACGTGTTTAATCAATGGGTCATTATAATTTTGACTGTACCGGTGATTGAATATTAATATATTTATATTTAAAAAGAAACTTTTAGGTAAAATGATATTTTTAAATGTATTATTTGATAGCTTAAAACTATAAAAAGCATTATGTATTTATAATGTAAGTAAATATGAGTAGAATTTTCAAAAATATATTGAAAATGTAAACATCATATCTTGTTCAAGATGATAAGAAACTAAGTGAAAATGTGACTATTTCTGTTATACTCAAAATAACCAATTGATTTACAGCCAAATTATATATTTTTATAATTTACTTCTATAAAAAAAATGTTAAACATTCGTTTTAGTTTATCATTTTATTCCATTTATTGATAAGTATCTTAATAAACAAAAATATATTATTAATACTTCAATCATTGGGGCATGTTCAAGCACTGGGACGTTTACCTTAATTAATAAAAACTAATTACTATATGTGAATGGATCACAGTTTAAATAAATATTGCACCATAAAAAAACAGTGTATCACTGTTCATCAATAAATATCAACTTGCACACTAGAACATCCTACGGATATTATGTAGATCTTGTGTAACTTGTGGCTAATGCACATGTCCTCAGATACTCCTATGGATAACTTTTTCATTTAGATCATAATAGGGTCATTTTGATCAAATTAGTGTGGCGAAATCATTTTAATACGCCACGAGAAACCAAGCCAAGCGGCCATGTTCTCCATGCGCCGCGCGGGCCGCGCTAGTTCACCGCGCGCTGCTAGGTGGCGACGCGCGCTTCTGCGTCGGTCGCCACCTTGTCGTGGTACAGAAGCTTGATGGTCACTATAATCCTAGGTGATGAACTCGACTTGGAATCTTAGGATTCCAAGTGCGAGGGTGATCCGAGGAGAGTGGCTACTAAGAGCGACCGGCTCATCCTCTTATTGGTAGGGGATGGGTTATTCGGATGACCGGGCTCGTGAGCACAGTTGTCTATGCATCCGGACGAGGGGAAGGAAAACCCAATGGAAAAACCCGAGAGTTTGGACTCGTTAGCCCGTGAGCAACCAAACCGGAGAGGAAAACTCCGAATAAAACCGGTTGGGCGACCGGGCTCATGAGCATGGTTTCCCATGCATCCGGACGAGGGGAAGGAAAACCCAATGGAAAAACCCGGAGGTTTGGACTCGATAGCCCGCGAGCAACCAAACCGGAGAGGAAAACTCCGAATAAAACCGGTTGGGCGACCGGGCTCATGAGCATGGTTTCCCATGCATCCGGACAAGGGGAAGGAAAACCCAATGGAAAAACCCGGGGGTTTGGACTCGATAGTCCGTGAGCATACCAAACCGGAGAGGAAAACTCCGAATAAAACCGGTTGGGTGACCGGGCTCACGAGCATGGTTTCCCATGCATCCGGATGAGGGGAAGGCTAAACCCATTGGAAAAACCAAAAGAGAAGGAAAACATACAACCCGGATGTTCAGGCCCGTAAGTCCGGTTTCCGGGTAATTGAACTTGGGGGAAGGAATAACCCCGACAAACAAGCCAGGGGAAGGAAGACCCTGTTAAACAAACCCGGGTGATCGGACCTGAGAGCACGACAGTGCACCCGAACGAGGGGAAGGAAACCCAATGGAAAAACCCGGGCGATGGGGCTTGATCAGTCTGATTGATAGACACCCAACGAGGGGAAGGAAAACCCAATGTAAAAACCCGAGAGGTGGTCTCGTAAGCCCAGTGGGGCGGACAAGTTAAGGCTGGCTATGATTGGGCGTATGGAGCCAGGTTGGGGTGGGACAGAGGTTGGCCCTGATGCCTGTTAAGGCCGCCCGCGGGGCCGCTGTGACATCCCAGCAGGCGCTGCGGGGCCTGAGACTTGGCGGGCTGATGGGCCCCTTTGTCCTTGTCTAGCCGGGGGAGGTTGGGGACTCCTCGCCGGACCCTGGCAACCGCGTCGATATAGTTGGCAGGGGAAGGTCCCCCAATAAGAAACCCGGGCGATCGAGCTCGTTAGTCAGGCGGTACCTGGCAACTGAACGAGGGGAAGGAATAACCAAATGAAAAAACCAGGAGAGAGTACTCCGATAAGAAACCGGGAGTCCGGGCTCGTGAGTCTGGTTTCCCAGACCACCGGAATAGTGGGAAGTGGACCCACTGACAACCTGAACCGATCCGGCCGTGGGGGGCGTGTCCCTGTTGAGGGATGATTGTGTTCCCCGGCGACGGGAGCAAAGAACACCGACCAGTTCGAATTGTACCGTTACTACAAAGCCGCACAGACTCTTGAAATTGGGATTTTCCCTCAATCAGGGGGGTGCTTTTGCGGAACGGGGTGAAGGGCGGGTGCTCGGACTCGTGAGTTTGAAAGGTCAGGCATCCGAAACTAAGCGAAGGAAGAACCCTGAATAATAAACCCGGATGATGGGATTCGTTAGTCTGGAGGCAGACACTCAGCGAGGGGAAGGAAAAACCCAATGGAAAAACCCGGGCGATTAGGCTCGTTAGTTCGGAGGTTGTGTTGAACACCTGAACGGGGGGAAGGAATAACCCAATAAAACCCAGGGGAGTTGGACCCGTTAACCTAGTGAGGCAGCCGACAATGAATGTAGAGTGAAGTCCTTGGGTGGTTCCTGTATGGTTTAATTCCTCTGTGCAGGAATAGCCCGTAGGCAATAATCCTGGGGGGGGATGCTTCGCTTGCTGGGGTCCTTGCCCGGATACAAGGGGGGTGTCGCGAGTGCTTGCGGGTCGGTTCTGTCCGCGAGGGCCTGCTAAACTGTCAGATACCCTTGCGGGCGGAGGAGGGCCCCTTGGTGCCCGCGACTCGTCTATAGCCCGTCGGGTATTAGGGTAAGGGTGCCCTGAGGGTGGGGTGGACTCCTCAGGAGGAAGGATGTCGCTGAACATCCAGTGAAGGAGTGGAAGGAATGAGCGAGAGGATGAGGAGGGCGGAGTGAGTGAGAGTGGGGAGTGAATGACGGAGGGGTGAGTGAGTGAATTATGGGAGTGGGATTGGGGAGGGGGTGGGTGTGAATGCGGGAGTGAATGAGAGTGAGGATGGGTGGGAGTGATGGGTGAATGAGTGAGGGGAGGGATGAATGCGTGGTGAGGGGGGGCGAGTGAGTGGTGAGTGTAGGAGCGGAGGGATGTAGTGGAAATGATCCTGGGGGGCTGGGGACGGACTCTCACTTTGGACGGGAGGTCGGCAGAGCGGGTGACCGTTGGCCGGATCTTGGAAAGTGAGATTCCTGGATTCCTGAAGGAATGAACTGGCCTCCAAAGGAATTTAATGAATCCCGATGCTGGACTGATGCAGCTGGGGGTGCATCGGCCAGCAAGTTGGGGATAAAACTACGGCTGCCGCCCGACCGGAAGCCAATCCGCTGGCTTAGAGGCCAAAGAGAGCAAGAGGTGCTCTGGCTGAAGAGTTGGGCGGGATGGCCGAAGGGTAGGGATGGTAGCCGTGGTAAGGGCGAAGCGCGGCGGTGCTGCGCTACCTGGTGGCCGGTCAAAGGTCGGCCTCTTGGCTGTCCCCTCCTCCGGGCGGGGATACCCTGGTGCATGCGACCTGAGTGGGCGATCGTGCTGGCAAGCGGGGAGTGAGTCAGCGCGACCGTGAGAGTAGGGGCGTGTGCTGCTGGGGTTCTGCTCGGGGGATGGGCGTCAGGGTTGGGCTGACCGGAGACTGACACTAGAGGATTACCGCGACTGTCTGTGGTCAGGTAAAAGGGGAGGTTAGCCCTCTCTACAGTGGTGGCCAGTGGTGGACAGTTGTGAAGATAGACCTCCTGTGGTAACAGCAGGGGGGAAGGGAATGGATAAGCCCGGTGAAGTGACGGGCCCCATTACCCTCAAATCCTATCTCCGATATGAAGGGAGATGGGATGGGAGGAAAGGGTTTAAGTGCCGCCCTACCTCCTAAGGTTGGATGAACCCGTTTTGGATCATCTGACAGTGGCTGACAACCGGGCGGTGCCTGGTTATTATGGCGTCGAGTAGACGCAGCAACAGAGGATTGGTTGTTGGACCAAGAGTCGGGGACGGCGGGAAAGGAATAAGGGATTAGTTCTCCCTCCGCCCCCACTCGTACTCAGTGAGAATAGGCACTTCGGTGGGGTTTTAGCCGGTAAAAGTCCGGCATAACCACATGGCTCCCTTCAGGGCCGGTGGTATCCATGAGGATTTCCCCATCGTTATAAAAAAAAAAAAAGGTGGCGACGCGCGAGTACAAGTCTCTCGCAGCTAAAAATCGGTCTCAGGAGGCATAAAAAGGCTGCACTACAGGCGGTCAACAGCTCTCGCTCATCCCGTTAGTTCCTACTACGCGCTCGATAGCATCTGTTCATTTTTAGCCGATATAGTTGAGTCCTCATTCGAGTATAAGACTCGCTACATCTTGCATACACAGGGTCTACGACCTGCTTAGCCGGAGAGCATCGCTCACCAACGGTATCACTCTGCCGTCGGCTGACTCTTCTCCTCCTTACAAGGAACCTCGGGGAGTCATCCCCATTCGGATCCCCGAGCTTACTGGCGATCCGCCAAGGAAGCCGCATCGCCGTCGCCAAAGGCGAAGCATCGAACACAAGGAGAAGCTGCCGGTGAAGAGAAGGTTTGACAACCTTCCTCGACATCCTCTTCGGCAAAAATTCTCCAGATACCAGTTCCTCCTTGCCCCCGGCCTTCCGACCGAAACACGGAGGATTTGGTCTCCTGATCCTGAGCACCACGCATCATCTCCAGATCCTGAGCCCGAGGCACCATCCTCTACTGATCCTGAGCCTGTCGCCTAGGAGGCGAAGCAACCCTCCTCCAGCACGTTTTGAGGCACTACGGACAGTACACACCCGGAGTTCGAGTTACAACTCGTAACTCATCTACTCAGACTTCTCCCAGAAAGAAGCGAACCCTGCTGGTTCGCCCAGCAATCAAAAGATCTCTGTCCCCCAGAGTTTCCTTCTCACGCAAATTATATCAAAAGCGACGATAGACTTCTTTTAAATAAATACATGTTCTTACAGTATTACCGAGTTTACGAGCACTCGATAGCCAGCCATCCCATGCGTTAAAATAAGAATAAGAATAACGCCCAAATTAGGATATACTTTGGAGACCTAATACTTTGTGGGAAGCTATGTACAAATCATAACCAATTACATCTATTTATTCTACTAACAAGGGAATGGTCGGAGATGTCTGCCACCGATTGGGTGGGCTTTGGATATGTTATAAAGCATCAAAAAATATTAAACCCATATATTTTTATGTGCTTATTTCGAGGTTCAGGGAATGAAACCACCCCTCGAAGAAAAGGGAGGTTTTCGTTTTTAGCGAATATGTCAAAAAGTATGAGACATATAAAAAAATGGTTTATATAAAAGTTGCCGAGAATTTTATACTCTTTGCAACTGTGTACTCAGATTTTGCAAAATTGCAAAATTTTGTTTACCTCTCCCCCTCCTCATTACCTTCGTAAAATTTTAAATTCTTGTTAGGATGAAAATAAAGAGAATCAAATACCAAATTCATTCATGTATAACAATAGAAAATGGAAGCCATTAATTTGGTTAATATAGAGATGATAACATGAAGCTATAGACGCTGCACTATAAGTAGGCGTTCAATTTATCTCGAAATACATAAAAATATAAAATACATATCAAGATATATGTAAATAGATAAAAATAAAACTCACTTGCGTAGTAAGTATTATGGAATGGTTTATTTAGTTCCGTTATATACCGTCTGTATATGTAACTGTTCTTCTCTCTCTTTTGATAGTAAAGATGCAGAACATTTTATCAAAGAAAAATAACAATTGTGCTGTTATATATACCGAGATTATAGATAACTGAACCAAATAGTGAAACAGGTACTCTGAAATTTCAAACACACCATTTTAACAACTAATACTACTTTTAGACTAGCTTATAAATAGTTCGCCCGATCGTTAATCATAATTGTTTTACGGAAACATCTCTTAAAATAGATACAGAATAACAAAATAACATGAAGGGTAACAGAAATTAGCTCGCGACAGCGAGATAGCGAGAGAATGCGAGATAGCGAGAGAATGCGAGAAAGCCATGGGCGACGAACCGTTCGGTCACGTAAGAAAATCAGGTAAGAAAATGTTAAAACACAATAACAAAAATATATTAAATACGACGTCATCCCAATAATATTAATGCAAAGAATACTTACATGTGCAAGAAAACCTGATATTTACAATACAGTTATTTTACGTTATCAACTCACTGCATGAAATGCCAGCTTTTCCGGTATGACACATGTTTATATGGAGTGTCTTAAAGATACCGGAACCCCCATGTAACTTTGCAGGATCAAGTTTTCATGAAAAACTTTAAATACAAAAGAAAATTGAGTAACGGATTTGATGGTGACCTTGAGTTTGACCTTGGCCATGATCTTCAGGGTCATTTAGAAGTCAACTTGCGTTTTTTAAATGGGAACTCTTACTTTTTATTACACTGTTTTTTTCTACTAATTAATTTGAACAACTTTTGTTCAAAATATTTTTTTATTTGCTTAATATTTTTTTAGATATTTGAGGATAACTTTTTCAATATTTGACTTACGATATCTCGCTAACCATTTGTCGGAAGAAAAAGTGGTGCTGGACTTTCTTGCTTTATTTAATCTCAAGAATATATTGTTACAATAGTGCCCTGATTTTTGTTAATTTGATGATTTTGAAATTTCTAAGTCAGTAAGTTAACAAAAGTCAGGGTGTAACAATATATTCTTGAGACTAAATAAAGCAAGAAAGTCTAGTACCACTTTTTCTTCCGACAAATAGTTAGCGAGATATCGTAAGTCAAATATTGAAAAAGTTATTAAGTTTTCCTCAAATATCTAAAAAAATATTAGGCAAATAAAAAAATGTTTTAGACAAAAAGTTGTTCAAATTAATTAGTAGAAGAAAACAGTGTAATAAAAAATAAGACTTCCCATTAAAAAAATGCAAGTTAATCTCCAAATGACTAAGGTTATTTGGAGGTCCCCCACGTGGGCGCCACCTTGTTGTGGTGGGGGGGCTTGCGTGCCCTGATGATGTACAGAGCTGTGCCGGCGGAGGCTTCGGCCCCTGGCAGGTTTTATCATGCCGGAGAGGTCTGTACAGAAGGGCCAGACTAAGAGCGTCCATAATACTCCTGGATGGGCAGCTGCCTCCAGGTTTTATCCAGGGTCTGGAGGGTCTCATTCGTGGGGCCTAAAGGACCCTACAGCGCGGGCAGAGCGGGCTCGTTAGCCTTGGCAGGCAACCGGTCTAGGGGAAGGAAAACCTCGAAATCACACCCGTGTTGCAGAGGCACGTAAAACCCCTGCATTTATGGTAGAATGACTAGTAAGGAGACAAACGCCCCGGTACTCGGAGCCGGGGCACGGCGGGAGGGGGCGTATCGTCCCGGCACCCCCCCCGTCATCATCCAGCTACGGGCTTGACGACGCGCGCCGGGCGGGCGCGCCGTCTGAAGATGCTACCGCCCGAAGGGAGGCTCTCCAGGACCGGTTGAGGTCGAGTGTGGGTCGCATAGACCCACCCTCGGCCTTCGCCGGCCCCAGGAGCGCCAAAAGAAGGAAGCGCGAGGCGGAGAAATCCGCCTCAGAATTGTGGCAGGGCAGGGAGATGCACTTCCCTCCCCTCGAGGGCGTTAGTTCCCATCGGGGGGAGGGGAGTGCAGCTCTCTGCACGCGTGGGGGAGGGGACGCTCTGTCCGCCACGCAGAGATGGGGGGAGCTCTTCCCGGGGGAGAAGTTCCCTCCTGTCGAGGACGAAGAGCCCTCGGCAGGAGGGGCTCCTCTCCATAACGCGCGGGAGGGAGGAGCTAGGGGTGTGCGATCCGGGCGTCACCAGTGGGGCCCGTGCGGAAGCCTGCTGCGAGGGAGGCGTTGGAGAGGGATCTAGCCGAGCGGGCCCAGGACGGTCCGTTCGGGTGGATCCCTCTTTAAGGGCCGCCAAGGGCTACGGGAAGCATTTGGAGGACCTGAACGAGGACTTCAGAGAGAGCCTCCTCTGCATAGAGGAGGTTCTCGATGATTATAAGAGGAAGGCGAGGGAGGATGGCCCGGATGGACGACTTGGGGCCCTGGAAGTGCAAGTCCGAGGCCTCAAGTCCGAAATCGCCCGCATTGGGCGGCTGTTGGAGAAGCTCTTGCCTTCTCCAGCAGCGGCAGCTGCGGGCAGCGGGGTCACCCTCTCTCGTCCCCCTCCGCGGCAATCGGCGGCCGACGGGGAGGGGCGCGGCGGGTGGACAACCGTGTCCACCCGCAAGGGGAAGGGTAAAGGGGGGAAGGGCGCGCGGCCTGACCCTCCTCTTTCAAAGGGCGGGGGTGCTGCAAACAAGGCAGCACCCCCTCCCAAGGGAGGGAAGACTGGGGGGAAGGGAGCTCCGAAGAAGGGACCCCCTCCGACCCCTAAAAAGCCACAGGTGAGGAATCCCCCGCGCAACCCGGTCGTAACAGTGATCGCGTTGCCGGGTGGTCCCTCCATCACAGAGGTGATAGCCAAAGCCAGGCTTTGGCTCCAGGTCGACCTGCAGGAGGACAGCCTGGAGCCTGGCAGCTTTAAAATAAAAAGGGCCAGAAACGGGGGAGTGATCCTGGAGGTCCCTGGCCAGGACGGTCGGAGTAAAGCCGACCGTCTGGCTAGGGATCTCCAGGATGCCTTGTGCGGGGACGCGGTGGTCTCCAGGCCGGCGAGGAGGACGGAGCTCCGCCTCGTCGGACTGGAGGACTCCGTGACTAAGTTAATGGTGCGGGCAGCGATTTTGAAGGCCATAGGCTGTCCCCCGGACGATCTCCAGATCGGGGAGATCAGGAGGTCGTCCGGGGGACTAGGGGGGGGGGGGGTTTGGGTCAGGTGCCCGGTAGCACCGGCCCAAAAATTAGTTGCAGCCGGGGGACTCGTGGTAGGGTGGGGGAAAGCCCAAGTTAGGGCATTGGAGGATCGGCCCCTCCAGTGCTATAAATGCCTACATTACGGTCACATGGCGGCGACCTGCCAGACCGACAACGGTCTGGCAGGCCGCTGCTTTAGGTGTGGAGGGGCCGGTCACGTGGCGCAGGGGTGCACCGCGGATGTGTGTTGCCCCCTGTGCCAAAAAGAGGGGAGGAAAGCCGGCCACCGAATGGGTGGCCGGGCATGTAGAGCGGTCCCCCGGACTGCTCCAAGAGGGGGGGTACCTTCTCCTCGCAAGAGGAGGAAAAAGAAAAAGAAGAAGGCGGCACGCGGGGAGGTTGCGGCTGGCGTCCAGCCGCAGCCTCCCGGCGATGCCGCCATTGAGGCGAATATTCCGGTTCCTGGCCCGAGCAGGACCGTAGGGGAAGGGATGGGGGCAAAGGAGGCTGGAGTGATCCAGCCACCACCGCCCACGGATAAGGTAGGCCCAGGGGTGGGAGGAGCGTCGGCCGCTCCTACTGCGCCGGACCCTCCTCCGGCGGATAGGCCGGAGGGGGTCTCCGAGGCGGAAGCCAAAATGGAGGTCGAGGCCTCAGTCTCCCTCCTAGCGGAGGCGTGGTGGGAGGAGTGGGGGGCAATGAGCACGAGTAGCTCTCCCCACCCACTCCCTCACCCCAGGCCCATGGGATCTGCCGGTGCGGTAGTGGCCTCGCAGTGCTAGAGGCCCCCGCACCGGGACCCATGGGCCAGGTAGGAGCGGTCAGGGGTGGGCCGACCCCTTGTGGGAACACCTCTGACCGCGCTAGGAGGGATAGTCTCCCCCCAGAGTGAGACCCCGACTCCGGTTTTTTATACGGAGGAGGAGGGAGCCCTGGATGGGAAGACCCTGATTTTTGTTAATTTGATGATTTTGAAATTTCCAAAACTCAGTAAGTTAATAAAAAGTCAGGGCACTATTGATAACAATATATTCTTGAGACTAAATAAAGCAAGAAAATATAGTACCACGTTTTCTTCCGACAAATAGTTAGCGAGATATCGTAAGTTAATATTGAAAAAGTTATCAAGTTTTCCTTAAAAATCTCAAAAAATATTAGACAAATAAAAAATGATTTAGATAATAGTTGTTCCAATTAATTGGTAGAACAGTATAATAAAGAATAGGAGTCAATTTAAAAAACACAAGTTGATCTTCAAATGACTTTCAAGGTCGAAGTTAAGATCAAATTTGAGATTACAAAAAACAGAACTATATGAACCCTAAAACTTTTGTCCGGGTCATTTTTCCCTATAATGCATAGATTCTGAGATAGGGGAGGAGATCTGTTACTTTTGGAAAACTTGGTATATAGGGTCCTCAAAACGGGGACGCTAAAATATTTCGAAAAATATGAAAGATACGAAAAAGTGTTTGATACAAAAGTTGTAGGGCTTAAAAAGATCTATTTAGCAGTCATATCAGTTTGACCATAGGTGGCGTTGCTAAGGGCATATGAAGATCAACTGTGTTTTTCTAAATAGAACTCCCTATTTTTTATTGGAAATTCTTATAGCTTGTCTCGAGAGCTTTCCAAAACAGTGTAATGAAGTTATTTTTGTTAAGTTCTTTCCGAATTATGACGCTTGAAAGTTACAGTACCGCCGATATTAGCATTACCCAAAGTGTACCGCGCGGAGGTTGCACGGTCGGATTTACACCTCGCGCGCGTGCGCGCGCGTGTGTGTGTGTATCACTACAGAGATCAGGACCCTACGGTTGGTCACTTCCGCAGTATTTTAAGACTCCAAACCCTCTCCGTAGTGTGTGTCTGTGTGTAGGTAACATTTTTCAAGCTATTATTTTTACTCTTACAATTAATTAAATGTACAAAATTCTACTGTTTGGCAATGAGCTAAACGTTCATAGAAACTATTGATCATATGGCTTATTTGTTCTAAAGTGATCAGAGATGCTTCCTGCATTATTCGATTCTCCAAGTCTTCCAAATTACATGGTTTCGTCGCATAAACCTTACTTTTGATGTGTCCCCAAAAAAAGAAATCAAGAGGAGATAGATCAGGTGATCTAGCAGGCCATTCAACGGCACCTCTCCTACTCCTATCCATCGATTAGGAAAAGAACGGTTTAAAAATTCTCGAACTCGTACCGCAAAATGAGGTTCTGCTCCATCTTGCTGGAACGAAACGTTTTGCATGTTTGCGTCAAATAAATTTTCAATTTCAGGAATGATATGATCTCGCAATAAATTTTCATATTTTTCAGCGTTTAAATCACCATCTATGAAAAATGGGCCTATAGTACCGCGACTACAAGTCCTTGTCCAAACATTCAATTTTTGTGGATATTGTGTGCGAAGATCACTCATCGAATGTGGATTTTCGTCACTTTAATATCCACAATTGTGGCGATTAACAGCACCATTTATTTGAAATGTGGCTTCATCAGAAAAAATAACAAAATTCAAAAAGTTAGCATTATCATCAGACCGATGCATCAGTTCTTCACAAAACCGAATTCTTCTATCAAAATCATCTTCCATAAGTTCTTGAGCGATAACAATTTTATACGGATAATATTTATGCTTTTTTAAAATGTTAGAAACGCTGCCTTCATTGATATCATCGGCTTGTGCTGTTTTTGATACAGACAAATGAGGATTTTCCTGAAATGATTGGAGAACATCCAAAGTCTTATCATCATTAGTTGCGGATTTTGGCCTTCCGCTACGAGATCGGTCCTTAACTGTTCTCGTTTCAAAAAAACGAGTCACTGTTCTGCAAACGATGGATTTAGAAATAGGATCGAGATCAGGATGTGTAACATTGAATAGATCAGCTACTTCTTGATATGATTTAATACGGTCACCAAATCCTCGATAAATAAGTAGCAATATTCTTCGTTTTTCGGTCAACATTTTTCAGAGAAAAATGTGATATTATAATCGGAAAAAGGAACAAAAAAAACAAAGCGAGCGAGCGCAACTCGTTTTTAGAATATGTGAACCGAGAAGCATCTCTGATCGCACCTCCACGCGGTACACTTTGGGTAATGCTAATGCCGGCGGTACTGTAACTTTCAAGTGTCATAACTCAGAAAGAACTTAATAAAAAATTACTTTATTATAGTTTTTTGGAAAGCTATCGAGATAAACTACAAGAATTTCCAATAAAAAATAGGGAGTTCTATTTAGAAAAACACAGTTGATCTTCATATGACCTTAGCAACGCCATTTATGGTCAAACTGATATGACTACTAAATAAATCTTTTTAAGCCCTACAACTTTTGTATCAAACACTTTTTCGTATCTTTCATATTTTTCGAAATATTTTAGCGTTCCCGGACTTTTTGAGGACCCTGTATATTATCCGTCCATGGATTATTTTATAATAGTACAATACGTACACATTGTTCGAAAATCACATACATTCTATTCAACTTCTTTTGTTAATAACTTTTTAATGAACAATGAGCGACGGCTGCAACTTTTTGCATAACACTCAGAAACACGTCCTTAACAACATTCCAAATCATAAACTTTTGAAGAGATTGACCTTATGTGCATATTTACCAAACTAACATTTTCATTTTTTGCGAATATCTTCTAAAGTATGAGGTATATGAAAAATGTTTCCTATAAAAGTTTTACAGTACTTTATACTATTTGCAATGGTATCTTCAGATTTTTCAGAAGTGTCAAAATTTTTAACTCCCCCCAGTATCCCTTTAATTTTGCACAATTAAAAAATTTAATGAGGACAAAAACTAAAGAGCATTTGATGCCGAATCCTTCCATATATAATAATATAATATGGTCATGAATAATTTTTAGAAGGAGATGGTATCATCGTGCTATAGGTGCCGAGCTGTAGATAGGTGTTGTTATTTTTTTTTTCAGTTACACTGTACTCAATAACTGTTCTTATGCATATTTCCTCATACTACAAAATGCAAGAGAATTAATCTTAAAGACACAATGTGCAACTTATTACATGAAATAGAGATGTTAGATAGATGAACGTGCATATACAGAGTATGTCTGATTTAAGTGGATACGCTTAATTATTTCTTAGAAAATTAAAGATACAAAAAAATTGTTTAAACAAAAGTTGTTTAGTTTGAAGGGGGACATAAGACCGCGATAGTATTTTGTTTATATATGGCGCCACTTTCGAGATATTCATTAATTCGAGACGATCATCAATTTTCTGAAACGGAAATCCTTTTTATTACATCATCTTTTTCTACCACTTAATTTGAACAACCTTGTCTGAAACATTATTTTATATGCCTAATATTCTTTGAAATATTTAACGATAACTTGGTAACCTTTTCAATATTTAACTTACGATATCCCGCTAATTGTTTGTCGGAGAAAAAGTAATACAAGACTTTTTACTCTATTTGGTCTCAAGAATATATTGGTACAATAATGCTGTATTTTTTGTCAACTTATCGACCTTTCGAAAGGACCCCGCACAGATCTTATGGGAATGTGCCCTCGGTTAAATTAGATGGAAGGTATGTTATGATCCTCGACGTCTCGAACGAAAGTTTCAATAGACACGACTCTCTAAATTCAATAATTTTCCGTCTAGAGAGGTTTAAAGTAACAATCTCTCAATGAAAACCTATAGTTGTACCATGCTTTTTCTCGAAACAAATATATGAATCTCTCTCTCTATATACGAGGGTGGTCCGATAAGTACTTAGCCTACAAAAGAAAAACGAAAATTTTGGCGATTTATTTCTCAATATAGTCTCCTTTTAGCTCGATACACTTGACCCAGCGATGCTCCAACTTCTTTAACCCGTCTGAAAAATACGTTTTCTCGGGGTCTGCAAAGTAGGCCTCCGTGGCGGCGATGACCTCCTCATTCGACTCAAATTTCTGCCCGGCGAGTGACTTTTTCAAGTTTGGAAACAAAAAGAAGTCGCACGGGGCCAAATCTGGAGAATACGGTGGATGGGGCAGCAGTTCGTAGCCCAATTCGACCAATTTGATCGTGGCGAGGGCGGAGGTGTGAGCCGGTGCGTTGTCATGGTGGAAGAGCACTTTTTTCTTCGCCAAATGGGGCCGTGTTTTCTGCAATTCGGCGTCGAATCGGCCCAATAATTCGGCATAGTACAGCCCTGTGACCGTTTTGCCCTTCTCCAGGTAGTCGATGTAGATCACACCTTGTGAATCCCAGAAAACGGTGGCCATCACCTTTCCGGCCAATAGGACAGTCTTCGCCTTCTTCGGAGCACGTTCGCCGGGTGAAGTCCACTGTTTCGACTGTTCCTTGGTCTCTGGTGTGTACCAGTGGATCCATGTTTCGTCGACGGTCACGAAACGACGCAGAAACTCCTTCGGATTGCGCTTAAACAGCGTCAAACACTGCTCTGAAGTGGTCTCACGGTTGCGCTTGTTGTCCGGAGTGAGCAAACGTGGCACCCATCGCGCCGACAGCTTTCTCATGCCCAAAATTTCATGCAGGATATGACCCACGCGATCTTTTGAGATACCTACTGTCTCAGCTATCTCGCGCACCTTCAATCGGCGGTCTGCCAATACGAGATCGTGGATTTTTGTCATGTTATCCTCCGTGGTAGCCGTTTTCGGGGTACCTGGGCGTAGCTCATCAAAAAGCGACGTGCGACCACGTTGAAACTCGTTAAACCAATTTTTGACGGTCGCCATCGAAGGAGAAGAGTCACCGTACACAGCATCCAAGCGCTCTTTGATTTCGCTGCGCGATTTCCCTTCCAAAAACAAGAATCGAATCACCGACCGATATTGCTCTTTTTCCATTTTTCTGAAATCCGCGGACACGCCCGCTTCCACACGCGGTCAAAACAAAACTACGAGTCCGATTCGGCTGAAATTTCGACAGTAGCCGTCTACGAGAATGTACTACACGATAGTAAATTTCTCTTGCGATAGTGGCGCCATCGGGCGGTGAGGCTAAGTACTTATCGGACCGCCCTCGTACAGGGTCATCGAAAAGTATCGGACCCCCTTAATATCTTCAGTTAGAATGCATTTTGGAGAAAATGTCCAATAGCAAAGTTATATGGTTTCAAGCGGGGAGTAAGATGATGAACTTGACTTTGACCTTGATCATGTCCTTCAAGGTCATTTCAAGGTCAATCTTTTTTTTTAATAGAACTCCCAACATTTTTATTACATATTCTTATAGCTTATCTCGAGAGCTTTCCAAAACACTATAATAAAACAGTTTTTTATTAAGTACTTTTTGAGTTATAAAGGTTTGAAGTTAACAATTTGTTAAGTGGTGTGTGATTCCGGCCAGTTAAGGCAAGAGTGGTGTGTGATTCCGACCAGTTAAGGTAAGAGTGGTGTGTGATTCCGACCAGTTAAGGCGAATTTCATTCCAATTGGTCAACTTGAGCAAAATATTCAATTATATCAAACAATTCATAACAAATGTTCAAATTGTTGCCCTTCAACAGCCTGGCAATGTGCCAATCTGTTATAAACAGCTGAAACCGCATTCCCGGAACGTTTCCGGCGGTATTAGTTCTATCTCTCGAGTTATTCTCCCTCTTAAATCATCTAAATCTTGAGGCTTGGTGGCATAAACTTTATTTTTCAAGTAACCCCACAAAAAAAGTCAAGTGGGGTCAAGTCCGCAGACCGAGGTGGCCACTCAATATGACCCCTTCGCCCTATCCACCTGTCCTGAAAGACCTTATTCAAATATTGACGGACAATGAGACCATAATGAGGTGAAGCTCCATCCTGTTGGAAATAAATTTCATCCATATTTCCACCAGCTATGTCTCGAATAGCTGGAACAATTTGTTCGCGAAGCATGACTGTGTATACTTGTGTTGTCAAATTGCCTTCAATGAAGTAAGGGCCAACTGGTCTACCATTAAGAATACCAGCCCATACGTTAACTTTCTGTGGATATTGGGTATGATTGTCTCTTTTCCAGTGAGGATCAACGTCACTCCAGTATCTACAATTGTGTCTATTACATTTCGAGTCAGTTTAAATGTTGCCTCATCAGAGAAAACAATATTATTAAGTAATAGAGGATCGTCGACAATCATCTCCATCATAAGATCACAAAATTCGTCTATCAAAATCGTCTTCGGACAACTTCTTGGACCAAATGGAGTTTGTATAGATGCCATTTATTCAATTTTAGAATTTTACTGACAGATGCATGACCGATTTCGTGTTCTTGTGCAACGCGATTGATGAGACGCGATTGGGGACTTTCAACGAAAGACTGTAAAACATCTAATGCCTTATCATTATTTGTTGCTGTTTTACGTCTACCAGATCTTGGCGGCTTTTAACGCTACCAATGTCCTCGAAACGTTGAATAGTACGGATTACAGTACTTTTGGAGATCCTATTATTTTCATTCCGAAAATTTTCATTAAATAATCGCGTTACTGTTTTTATACCCTCTTTGTTGATCTCCCCATCCTCGCATCATTAACAGTGTTATTCGATCTCTTTCAGAAAGCTCCGCCATTCTTAATTAGATCAAAGAAGAATTAATCAGGTAAGTGATAGGAAATTGATCTAAATAATTAAGTAGAGAAAATACTAATTATTAAGTGTTGGTCCAACTATCGATTTGTTTATTTCAACCAGCACTAGCAAAAAAGCTCGTTGAGCAACTGAAAATCTAATAGATCAATTAATAACATTTACGAAAAAATTCTGGGCTATTGGAAACAAAATGAAGATGTTGGAACAATCAATTGAAGCGCAATGGCTTCTTTTGTTACAGAAAACAATTTTTGGGGCTGTTCGTTTTCGTCCACGAGGTGACTGCTGGCTCGCTAAGAAGAAGACAGCACTGCATCAAAGATTCAAATCAGGGATCCGCATTGTTTGCTCAAGAGTTTGTATTACTATTGGTGCCTGCGAGAGTGAGATAATAAAGATCCGGCCCGCCAACGCTTTCGGGCAGATTCCCGCTAACGCCTTCGGACATCATGCATTCGAGCAGCTTCTCGCGATCACCTTCGGGTAGTTTTCCGCCATAGCCTACTAGCATAACCGCTTGAAGCCGTACAACTTTGCTATTGGACATTTTCCCAAAATGCATTCTTACTGAAAATATTAGGAGGAGCCGATACTTTTCGATTAATGTACACTCAAACGCAAAACCCGGTACACTAAAAATTTGGGAAAAAATTACAAAATTTCAAATGATCATAACTTGGTAAATAATGAAGATACAAATATGCGCAGAAATGCAAAATGAAGCTTGAAACGTCCTCTTTAAGAATATCTGAATGGCAATTATGCTCGGCCATTTTTTTCAAAATGGCGGATGATAAAGTGAGAGGATGCAAAATTGATAATCAAAGGTCCGTGTTTGCGATGGTGCATGGTGTGCATCAGGTATCGCAGCGTAATGGGACCAAATGCACATGAAAGTATAGAGTGTTATCTTTAAAATGCTACTTTACCGAGCTCGATGTGATCATTTTTCACTGAGTTGTTCCAAATTTTGCTAAAAATGCGGTTTTCTTGTTAAATTTGCATAATTCAGTGAATAAGTATCGCATCAAGCTCTATAACGAAGTATTTTAAAGAAAACATTCTATACTTTTAGGTACTTTTCGTCCCATTGAGCTGCGACACTTACTTTGCTCCATGCGCCGTCGCACGCTCGAACTTTTTTTAGCAACTTTTCATGTTCTCCTTTTTATCACCCGCCATTTTGAAAAAATATCGTTGCGCACAATTTCGATAGATCTTTCGAAAAGTACGGTTTCAAAGCTTTCAAACCGTTTTTGAAATTTGCTGCTAGGATATTTAGGTGTCGAGATATTCAATTTCGAATTTGCAACAAATGTCGATTCAGCGAGGCTTAAGGGGCTAAGAGGCTCTGCGGTTCGTTTGGCTCTTTCATAATTTCAATAGCTGTGTTCATGTTTCTCTATATAATAATTTACATAACCAGCACAATATATTCAATGATTTGCATTTATTATTTTGAAAGCCAGGGAAATGAAAGTAAAATTCAATTTAGGTTCTTCATTTTGCGTAATCGATATTACGTAATAAAGATGAATTGCGTTTTAAGATACCGCTGTCATTAGCTCAAATTATGGTTGTAAGTCTTCCCAATATAAACCGCATGGAGTTTTACTGGTAGGAAAAGTCCCATTGTATGTGTGTGTGTGTGTGTGTGTGTTGTATACCACAAGGATAAGGACCCCGTGGTTCGTCAGCTCCACAGTATTTCAAGATTTCACACCCTCCTGTGTGTGTGTGTGTGTGTGTGTGTGTGTGTGTGGTGTTACAGCAGAGATAAGGACCCCGCAGTTCGTCACTCCTGCAGTAATTAATGACTCCAAACCCTCTCTGCTGTGTGTGTGTGTGTGTGTACTAATAGTGGGTATGACTGCCTCGTGCGCGTATTACCTCATTCATACGATCAGGCATACTCCTTATTAGTCTTTTAATTTCATCCTGCGTAATTGTATTCCATTCGTTTTCGAGAATTATTCGCAGTTCTCGCAGTGACTGAGGAGCAGGTACGTGATTTCGTACTTTCCTGCCGAGGTTGTCCCATAAGTGTTCGATTGGATTTAAATCTGGACTATTTGCTGGCCAATCGAGTCGATTTATGCCAACTTCATCGAAGAAATCAAGCACTCTTCTCGCAGTGTGTGGTCGAGCATTGTCTTGCATAAACAAGAAGTTCTCTCCGATGAAGGGTGCGTACGGAACAACATACGGAATGAGTATGTCTTCCACGTATACATCTGCGTTCATATTCTTGTCAAAAAAGTGCAGATCTGTATGAGCATTAGCTGAAATTCCTGCCCAAATCATTACAGAGCCTCCATTGTAGCTATGCCTCTCACTTACCGTACAGTCTGCAAATCGTTCTCCACCGCGACGATAAACTCGTTCTCGTCCATCTGGAGAATAGACACAAAAACGAGATTCATCGCTAAAGAGTACTTTGCTCCAGTCTGCGTAAGTCCAGTCTCTATGCTCAACTGCAAAATTGAGTCGAGCTACGCGATGGTGACATTTAAGCAAAGGTACAGCTGCTGGCCTGCGCGAAAGCAGATTTTGTTCCTTTAATCTTCTCCGAACGGTGTTAACGGATACATTAATGTTGCGGACATCCCTTAAATTGTTTCTAATTTGAACAGATGTTCGATGTCTGTCTCTTAACGAATTTGAAACAATAAATCGGTCATCATTGTGATTGGTACATCGAGGACGTCCCGAACCAGGCCTTCTATGGAAAGAATTGGTTGTAAGTACCTGGCATAAGCACGTTGCACAGTTGACACTGACAAATCAAGTGCCTGAGCAACGTACCTTCGACTTCTGCCATCTTCAATTAAAGCAATAACTTGAGCAGCCTTTTCAGGATTTATCGTCGCCATAATCGACGCAATAATTTCGATGCGAAACAATCAATTATGGTTTAAATTGATGAAGTTGCACGAAGCAACGCGCCTCGAAAGGAAAAGATCACGGAAAAAGAAAAGTCGCACGAGGCAGCGCTTATCGGAGTGAACACGTTCGGAAAAGGAAAATTGTTTGTCTTTGTTTATTGTCTTGGCACATACATTTAAGAAAAATCCAGTCAAGCCAGGCGTTAAGCCCGGCGCACCGACAGAATCTCAGTCAAGCCAGAACGTAAGCCCGGGCGTACTGACAAACTCGCGATCAGGTCATAACTCAGAAAGACTTAAAAAAATATTACTTTTTATTATACGTTTTTTGGAAGCTATCGAGATAAACTTACAAGGAAATTTCCAATAAAAATAGGGGCAGTTCTATTTAGAAAAACACAGGGAATCTCATATGACCTTAAGCAACGCCATTTTATGGTCAAACTGATATGACTACTAAATACAATCTGTTTTAAGCCTACAACTTTTGTAATTCAAACACTTTTTTCGATATCTTCATATTTTTCGAAATATTTTTAGCGTTCCCGGACTTTTTGAGGACCCTGTATACTTATTCCGTCCATGGATTATTTTATAATAGTACAATACGCACATTGTTCGAAATCAATACATTCTATTCAACTCTCTTTTGTTAATAACTTCTTATGAACAATGAGCGCACGGCTGCACACTTTTTGCATAACACTCAGAAACACGTCCTTCAACAACATTCCAATCATAAACTTTTGAAGAGAATTGGACCTTCATGTGCATATCTTACCAAACTAACATTTTCATTTTGCTGCGAATATCTTCTAAGTATTGAGGTATATGAAAAATGTTTCCTAAAAGTTTTACAGTACTTTATACTATTTCAATGGGTATCTTCAGATTTTTCAGAAGTTGTCAAAATTTTAACTCCCCCAGTATCCCTTAATTTTGCACACATTAAAAAATTTAATGAGGGACAAAACCTAAAGAAGCATTTGATGCCGAACCTTCCATATATTAATTAATATATATGGTCATGAATAAATTTTTAGAAGAGATGTATCATCGTGCTATAGGTGCCGAGCTGTAGATAGGATGTTTGTTATATTTTATTTTCTTCAGTTACACTGTACTCAATAACTGTTCGTTATCAATATCCTCATTACTTACAAAATGCAAGAGAAATTAATCTTAAAGACACAATGTGACAACTTTATTACATGGAAAATAGAGATGTTAGATAGTAATGAACGTGCATCAAATACAAAAAGAGTTATGTCTGATTTAAGTGGATACGCTTAATTATTTCTTAGAAAATTAAAAATACAAAAAAATTGTTAAACAAAAGTGTTAGTTTTGAAGGGGGACATAAACCGCAGATATCATTTTTTTATATATGGCGCGCCACTTTGAAATATTCATCTAATTTCGAGGACGATCATCAATTTTCTCTGAAACGGAAATCCTTTTTATTACAATCACCTTTTTCTAACCACTTAATTTTGAAACCTTGTTTTCTGAAAACATTACTTTTATATGCCTATATTCTTTGAAATATTAACGATAACTTGGTAACTTTTCAACTATTTAACTTTACGATATCCGACGCTAATTGTTGTCGGAGGAAAAAGTAATACAAGACTTTTTACTCTATTTGGTCTCAAGAATATATTGGTTACAATAATGCTGTATATTTTGTCAACTTATCGACCTTTCGAAAGACCCGCCACAGATCTTATGGGAATTGCCTCCGTTTAAATTAGATGGAATATGTATGATCCTCGACGTCTCGAAACAGAAAGTTTCCAATAGACACAGACTCTCTAAATTCAATAATTTTCCGTCGTCTAGAGAGTTTAAAGAACAATCTCTCAATGAAACCTATAGTTATACCATGCTTTTCTCGAAAGACACATATTGAATCTCATCTCTCTATATACGAGGTAAGGTCGATAACGTACTTGACCATACAAAATGAAAACGAAAATTTTGGCCGATTAAATATTTCTCAATATAGTCTCCTTTTTAGCATCGATACACTATGAACCAGCGAATCTAACCAACATTCTTTAACCCGTCTGAAAAATTACGTTTTCTCGGGGATCTTGGCAACAGTTAGGGCCTCCGGGCGGCGAATACTCCTCATTCGACTCAAATTTCTGTAGCCCGGCGATGACTTTTTCAAGATTTGGAAACAAAAAGGAAGTCCAACGCGGGCCAAACTGAGAGAATACGGTGGAGGGGCAAGCATTCGTAGCCCAATTTCGACCAATTTGATCTGGCGAAGGGCGGACGGCTGTGACGCCGGATGCGTTGTCAGTGGTGCAGAGCACTTTTTTCACTTTCGCCAAATGGCCGTTTTTTCTGCAATTCGGCGTTCGATCGGACCCCAATTAATTCGGCATCAGTACAGCCACTGAGACCGTTTTGCCCTCTCCAAGGTAGTCGATGTAGATCCAACACCTTGTGGAAATCAACAGAAAACGGTAAGGCCATCACCTTTCCGGCCAAGTAGGACAGATCTTCTGGCCTTCTTCGGAGCACTTCGCCGGGGTGAAATCCACTGTTTCGACTGTTCCTTGAGTCTCTGGTGCTGTACCAGGTCGGATCGCATTTTCGTCGACGGTCACGAAACGCAGACAGAAACTCCCTTCCGGATGCCGCTAAAACAGCGTCAAAACACTGCTCTGAAGTGGTCTCCACGGTTGCGCTTGTTGTCGGAGTGAGCAAACGTGGCACCCATCGCGCCGACCAGCTTTATTCATGCCCAAAAAATTCATGCAGGATAATGACCACACGCGATATCTTTGCAGATACCTTACCTGTCTCAAGCTATCTCGCGCACCTTCAATCGGCGGTCTCCAATAACGAGATCGTGGAGTTTTGTCATGGTGTATCCTCACCAGTGGTAGCCGATTTTTCGAGGACCTGGGCGTAGCTCACATAAAAGCGACGTGCGACCACGTGAGAATCGTTAAACCAATTTATGACGGTCCGCCATCGAAAGGAGAAGAGTCACCGTACAACAGGCATACCCAAGCGCTCTTTTGATTCGCTACCGCGATTTCCTCTCCAAAAAAAGAATCGAATCACCGAACGAAATGCTCTTTTCCATTTTTCATGAAAATCCGCGGACACGCCCGCTTCCACAACGCCGGTCAAAACAAAACTACGAGTCCCGATCTCGGACTGAAATTTTCGAAGTAGCCGTCTACGAGTAATGTACTACACGATAGTAATTTCTCTTGCAGATTAGATCGGCCCGCCATTCGGGCGTGAGGCTAAAGTATATCCCGGACCAGCCCATCGTACAGGGTACACGAAAAGTATCCGGACCCCCTTAATACTTCATTCGAGAACTCATTTTTCCGAGAAAATGTCCAATACGCACAAAGTATATATGTTCAAGCGGGGAGTAAGATTGATGAACATCTGAACTTGACCTTGCATCAAATGTACCGTTCAAGAGGTCATTTCAAGGTCAATTTTTTTTTTTATAAATAGAACTCCAACATTTTTATTACATATTCTGACTAGCTTATTCTCAGAGCTTTCACAAAACGACTATAATAAAACAGTTTTTTTATTAAAGTACTTTTTGGATTAATAAAGGTGTTGAAGTTAACAAATTTGTTAAGTATGGGTGTGTATTCCGAGCCATTAAGGCAAGAGTGGTGTTGATTTCCGACACAGTTAATGGTAAGAGTGGTGTAGTGATTCGAACCAGTTAAGGCGAATTTCATTCCAATTGGGCAGACTTGAGCAAAATATTCAATTATATCAAACAAATTCATAACAAATGTTTCAAATTTGTATGCCCTTTCAACAGCACTGGCAATGTGCTGCCAATCTGTTTATTAAACAAGTCTGAAACCGCATTCCGGACGTCCTCCGTGCGGTTATAGTTCTATACTCTTCGAGTTATATCTCCCTCTTAAATCATCGTAAAATCTTGAGGCTTGGTGGCATAACTTATATTTTCAAGAAAACCCCACAAAAACAAAGTTCAAGTGGGTAAGTCCCGGCAGACCGAGGGGTGGCCACTCAATACTGACCCCTCTCGCCCGTCACTATCACCTGTCCTGGAAAACCGTATTAAATATTGACCGGACAATGAGACCATAAATGAGGTGAAAGCTCCATCCTGTTGGAAATAAATTTCATCCATATTTCCACCCAGCTATGTCTCGATAAAGCTGGCAAACAATTTGTTCGCCGAAGCATGACTGTTATACATGTGTTGTCAAATTGCCTGTCAATGAAGTAAGGCCAAACTGGTTACCATAAGAATACCAGCCCCCATACGTTAACTTTCGTGGATATAGGGAATGACTTGTCTCTTTTCCAGTGAGGAAATCAACACGTCACACTCCCAGTATCTACAATTGTGTCTATTTACATTTCGAGTCAGTTTAAATGTTTGCCTCAATCAGAGAAAACAAGTATATTTAAGTAAATAGAGGACCGTCGACAATTCATCTCCACTCATAAGATCCAAAAATCGTCTATTCAACATCGTTTCGCGACACTCTTGGACCAAATGGGTTGTATAGATTGCCATTTATTCAATGTTTTAGAATATTTACGTGACAGATGCATGACCGATTGTCGTGTTCTGTCAACCAGCGATTGACTGAGACGCGCATGTGGGGACTTTCACACGAACGAACTGTAAAACATCTAATGCCTATCATTATTTAAGTTGCTGTTTTACGTATCTACCAGATTTGGCGGCTTTTAACCTACCAATGACCTTCGAAACGTTGAATAGTCGGGATTTACGAGTCCTTTTTGGAGATCCTATTATTTTCATCCGAAAATTTTCCATTAAATAATGCGTTACTGTTTTATACCTCTTTTTGATCTCCCCCATCCTCGGCATCATTACCAGTGTATATTCGATCTCTTCAGAAAGCTCCGCCATTTCTAAATTAGATCAAAAGAAGAATTAATCAGGTAAGTGTAGGAAATTGATCTAAATAATTAAGTAGAGAAAATACTAATAATGTAAGTGTGGTTCCACTATCGATTTGTTTATTCAACCAGCACTAGCAAAAGCCGGTCTGAGCAGCACTTGAAAACTAATAGATCAATTCAATAACATTTACGAAAAAAATTCTGGGCTATTGGAAACAAAATGAGATGTGTTGGAACAATCAATTGAAGGCAATGGCTTACTTTTGTTACAGAAAAACCAATATTGGGGCTGTTCGTTTGTCGTCCACGAGGTGACTCTGCTCGCTCAAGAAGAAGACAGCACTGCAATCAAAAGATTCAAATCAGGATCCGATTAGTTTGCTCAAAGTTTGTGCTATTTACTATTAGGTCGCCGCGGAGTGAGATATAAAGAATCGCCCACCCAACGCCTTTCGGGCAGAGATTCCGCTAAACGCACTTACGGACATCATGCACTTCGAGCAGCTTCCGCGATCACCTTCGGGGGTAGTTTTACCGCCAAGCCATAACTAGCATCAACCAGCCTTGAAGCCGTACAACTTTGCTATTGGACATTTTCCCAAATTGCATCTTACTGAAATAAATATTGGAGCGAGCCGATACTTTTCGATATATGTTACCTCAAACGCAAAAACCGTACACTAAAAAATTAGGGAAAACAATTACAAAATTTCAAATAATCATACCAGTACTTTATACTATTTGCAATGGTATCTCAGATTTTTCAGAAGTGTTCAAAATTTTTAACTCCCCCAGTATCCCTTTAATTTTTGCACAATTAAAAAATTTAATGAGGACAAAAACTAAAAGAGCATTTGATGCGAATCCATCCATATATAATATATAATATGGTCATGAATAATTTTTAGAAGGAGATGGTATCATCGTGCTATAGGTGCCGAGCTGTAGATAGGTGTTGTTATTTTTTTTTTCAGTTACACTGTTTACTCAATAACTGTTTTTCTTATGCATATTTCCTCATAACTAAAAATGCAAGAGATTAATCTTAAAGACACAATGTGCAACTTATTACATGAAATAAAGATGTTTAGAATAGATGAACGCTTGCATATACAGAGTATGTCTGATTTAAGTGGATACGCTTATTATTTCTTAGAAAATTAAAGATACAAAAAAATTGTTTTAAACAAAAGTTGTTTAGTTTGAAGGGGACATAAGACCGCGATAGCATTTTGTTTATAGATGACGCCACTTTGAAATATTCACTAATTATCAATTTCCTTAAACAAAAATCCCAATTTTTTATTATATCATATTTTTCTACCAATTTAATTTGAACAACTTTTTGTCCGAAACATTTTTCTATTTGCCTATATTCTTTGAGATATTTAAGGATAACTTAGTAATCTTTTCAATACTTAACTTACGATATCCCGCTAATTGTTTGTCGGAGAAAAAGTAATACAAGACTTTTTTATTCTATTTGGTCTCAAGAATATATTGGTACAATAATGCTGTATGTTTTGTCAACTTATCGACTTTCGAAATTTCAAAATCATCAAATTAACAAAAGTCAGGTCAGTTAAAGAAACCCTGCACCATTTTAATGAAAAAAGTCCCTTCGGTCAAATTAAATGAAATTATGAAATGTTGTAATTTAGGTGATGCTGATAAAAAAATTTCCCTTGACAAAAACTCCGAAAATCAAAATTATAAAAGATATGATGGCTTAAAGTGGATGCTACTGGAGTTTAAGACATGCCTGTTTTTAAATACACAGATTAAGTTAATATATGAATGTTTAAAAAACATATGTTTCATGCGTGCATACGTGTGTGTGCGTGTATGCATGCATACGTGTGAGTATGTATGCGTGTGCGTGTGCGTGTACGTGTGCGTGTGCGTGTGAGTGTGCGTACGTGCGTGTGCGTACGTGCGTTTGCGTGTGTGTGTGTATAGATAACATTTTTCATGCTATGTTTTTTACTTTTTCAGTTAATCAAAATGTTCAAAATGTTTTCCTTCTACTGTTTAGCAATGAGCTAAACGTTCATAGAAACTATTGATCATATGGCTTATTTGTTCTAAAGTGATCAGAGATGCTTCCTGCATTATTCGATTCTCCAAGTCTTCCAAATTACATGGTTTCGTCGCATAAACCTTACTTTTGATGTGTCCCCAAAAAAAGAAATCAAGAGGAGATAGATCAGGTGATCTAGCAGGCCATTCAACGGCACCTCTCCTACTCCTATCCATCGATTAGGAAAAGAACGGTTTAAAAAATTCTCGAACTCGTACCGCAAAATGAGGTTCTGCTCCATCTTGCTGGAACGAAACGTTTTGCATGTTTGCGTCAAATAAATTTTCAATTTCAGAATGATATGATCTCGCAATAAATTTTCATATTTTTCAGCGTTTAAATCACCATCTATGAAAAATGGGCCTATATACCGCGACTACAAGTCCTTGTCCAAACATTCAATTTTTGTGGATATTGTGTGCGAAGATCACTCATCGAATGTGGATTTTCGTCACTTTAATATCCACAATTGTGGCGATTAACAGCACCATTTATTTGAAATGTGGCTTCATCAGAAAAAATAACAAAATTCAAAAAGTTAGCATTATCATCAGACCGATGCATCAGTTCTTCACAAAACCGAATTCTTCTATCAAAATCATCTTCCATAAGTTCTTGAGCGATAACAATTTTATACGGATAATATTTATGCTTTTTTAAAATGTTAGAAACGCTGCCTTCATTGATATCATCGGCTTGTGCTGTTTTTGATACAGACAAATGAGGATTTTCCTGAAATGATTGGAGAACATCCAAAGTCTTATCATCATTAGTTGCGGATTTTGGCCTTCCGCTACGAGATCGGTCCTTAACTGTTCTCGTTTCAAAAAAAACGAGTCACTGTTCTGCAAACGATGGATTTAGAAATAGGATCGAGATCAGGATGTGTAACATTGAATAGATCAGCTACTTCTTGATATGATTTAATACGGTCACCAAATCCTCGATAAATAAGTAGCAATATTCTTCGTTTTTCGGTCAACATTTTTCAGAGAAAAATGTGATATTATAATCGGAAAAAGGAACAAAAAAAACAAAGCGAGCGAGCGCAACTCGTTTTTAGAATATGTGAACCGAGAAGCATCTCTGATCGCACCTCCACGCGGTACACTTTGGGTAATGCTAATGCCGGCGGTACTGTAACTTTCAAGTGTCATAACTCAGAAAGAACTTAATAAAAAATTACTTTATTATAGTTTTTTGGAAAGCTATCGAGATAAACTACAAGAATTTCCAATAAAAAATAGGGAGTTCTATTTAGAAAAACACAGTTGATCTTCATATGACCTTAGCAACGCCATTTATGGTCAAACTGATATGACTACTAAATAAATCTTTTTAAGCCCTACAACTTTTGTATCAAACACTTTTTCGTATCTTTCATATTTTTCGAAATATTTTAGCGTTCCCGGACTTTTTGAGGACCCTGTATATTATCCGTCCATGGATTATTTTATAATAGTACAATACGTACACATTGTTCGAAAATCACATACATTCTATTCAACTTCTTTTGTTAATAACTTTTTAATGAACAATGAGCGACGGCTGCAACTTTTTGCATAACACTCAGAAACACGTCCTTAACAACATTCCAAATCATAAACTTTTGAAGAGATTGACCTTATGTGCATATTTACCAAACTAACATTTTCATTTTTTGCGAATATCTTCTAAAGTATGAGGTATATGAAAAATGTTTCCTATAAAAGTTTTACAGTACTTTATACTATTTGCAATGGTATCTTCAGATTTTTCAGAAGTGTCAAAATTTTTAACTCCCCCCAGTATCCCTTTAATTTTGCACAATTAAAAAATTTAATGAGGACAAAAACTAAAGAGCATTTGATGCCGAATCCTTCCATATATAATAATATAATATGGTCATGAATAATTTTTAGAAGGAGATGGTATCATCGTGCTATAGGTGCCGAGCTGTAGATAGGTGTTGTTATTTTTTTTTTTCAGTTACACTGTACTCAATAACTGTTCTTATGCATATTTCCTCATACTACAAAATGCAAGAGAATTAATCTTAAAGACACAATGTGCAACTTATTACATGAAATAGAGATGTTAGATAGATGAACGTGCATATACAGAGTATGTCTGATTTAAGTGGATACGCTTAATTATTTCTTAGAAAATTAAAGATACAAAAAAATTGTTTAAACAAAAGTTGTTTAGTTTGAAGGGGGACATAAGACCGCGATAGTATTTTGTTTATATATGGCGCCACTTTCGAGATATTCATTAATTCGAGACGATCATCAATTTTCTGAAACGGAAATCCTTTTTATTACATCATCTTTTTCTACCACTTAATTTGAACAACCTTGTCTGAAACATTATTTTATATGCCTAATATTCTTTGAAATATTTAACGATAACTTGGTAACCTTTTCAATATTTAACTTACGATATCCCGCTAATTGTTTGTCGGAGAAAAAGTAATACAAGACTTTTTACTCTATTTGGTCTCAAGAATATATTGGTACAATAATGCTGTATTTTTTGTCAACTTATCGACCTTTCGAAAGGACCCCGCACAGATCTTATGGGAATGTGCCCTCGGTTAAATTAGATGGAAGGTATGTTATGATCCTCGACGTCTCGAACGAAAGTTTCAATAGACACGACTCTCTAAATTCAATAATTTTCCGTCTAGAGAGGTTTAAAGTAACAATCTCTCAATGAAAACCTATAGTTGTACCATGCTTTTCTCGAAACAAATATATGAATCTCTCTCTCTATATACGAGGGTGGTCCGATAAGTACTTAGCCTACAAAAGAAAAACGAAAATTTTGGCGATTTATTTCTCAATATAGTCTCCTTTTAGCTCGATACACTTGACCCAGCGATGCTCCAACTTCTTTAACCCGTCTGAAAAATACGTTTTCTCGGGGTCTGCAAAGTAGGCCTCCGTGGCGGCGATGACCTCCTCATTCGACTCAAATTTCTGCCCGGCGAGTGACTTTTTCAAGTTTGGAAACAAAAAGAAGTCGCACGGGGCCAAATCTGGAGAATACGGTGGATGGGGCAGCAGTTCGTAGCCCAATTCGACCAATTTGATCGTGGCGAGGGCGGAGGTGTGAGCCGGTGCGTTGTCATGGTGGAAGAGCACTTTTTTCTTCGCCAAATGGGGCCGTGTTTTCTGCAATTCGGCGTCGAATCGGCCCAATAATTCGGCATAGTACAGCCCTGTGACCGTTTTGCCCTTCTCCAGGTAGTCGATGTAGATCACACCTTGTGAATCCCAGAAAACGGTGGCCATCACCTTTCCGGCCAATAGGACAGTCTTCGCCTTCTTCGGAGCACGTTCGCCGGGTGAAGTCCACTGTTTCGACTGTTCCTTGGTCTCTGGTGTGTACCAGTGGATCCATGTTTCGTCGACGGTCACGAAACGACGCAGAAACTCCTTCGGATTGCGCTTAAACAGCGTCAAACACTGCTCTGAAGTGGTCTCACGGTTGCGCTTGTTGTCCGGAGTGAGCAAACGTGGCACCCATCGCGCCGACAGCTTTCTCATGCCCAAAATTTCATGCAGGATATGACCCACGCGATCTTTTGAGATACCTACTGTCTCAGCTATCTCGCGCACCTTCAATCGGCGGTCTGCCAATACGAGATCGTGGATTTTTGTCATGTTATCCTCCGTGGTAGCCGTTTTCGGGGTACCTGGGCGTAGCTCATCAAAAAGCGACGTGCGACCACGTTGAAACTCGTTAAACCAATTTTTGACGGTCGCCATCGAAGGAGAAGAGTCACCGTACACAGCATCCAAGCGCTCTTTGATTTCGCTGCGCGATTTCCCTTCCAAAAACAAGAATCGAATCACCGACCGATATTGCTCTTTTTCCATTTTTCTGAAATCCGCGGACACGCCCGCTTCCACACGCGGTCAAAACAAAACTACGAGTCCGATTCGGCTGAAATTTCGACAGTAGCCGTCTACGAGAATGTACTACACGATAGTAAATTTCTCTTGCGATAGTGGCGCCATCGGGCGGTGAGGCTAAGTACTTATCGGACCGCCCTCGTACAGGGTCATCGAAAAGTATCGGACCCCCTTAATATCTTCAGTTAGAATGCATTTTGGAGAAAATGTCCAATAGCAAAGTTATATGGTTTCAAGCGGGGAGTAAGATGATGAACTTGACTTTGACCTTGATCATGTCCTTCAAGGTCATTTCAAGGTCAATCTTTTTTTTTAATAGAACTCCCAACATTTTATTACATATTCTTATAGCTTATCTCGAGAGCTTTCCAAAACACTATAATAAAACAGTTTTTTATTAAGTACTTTTTGAGTTATAAAGGTTTGAAGTTAACAATTTGTTAAGTGGTGTGTGATTCCGGCCAGTTAAGGCAAGAGTGGTGTGTGATTCCGACCAGTTAAGGTAAGAGTGGTGTGTGATTCCGACCAGTTAAGGCGAATTTCATTCCAATTGGTCAACTTGAGCAAAATATTCAATTATATCAAACAATTCATAACAAATGTTCAAATTGTTGCCCTTCAACAGCCTGGCAATGTGCCAATCTGTTATAAACAGCTGAAACCGCATTCCGGAACGTTTCCGGCGGTATTAGTTCTATCTCTCGAGTTATTCTCCCTCTTAAATCATCTAAATCTTGAGGCTTGGTGGCATAAACTTTATTTTTCAAGTAACCCCACAAAAAAAGTCAAGTGGGGTCAAGTCCGCAGACCGAGGTGGCCACTCAATATGACCCCTTCGCCCTATCCACCTGTCCTGAAAGACCTTATTCAAATATTGACGGACAATGAGACCATAATGAGGTGAAGCTCCATCCTGTTGGAAATAAATTTCATCCATATTTCCACCAGCTATGTCTCGAATAGCTGGAACAATTTGTTCGCGAAGCATGACTGTGTATACTTGTGTTGTCAAATTGCCTTCAATGAAGTAAGGGCCAACTGGTCTACCATTAAGAATACCAGCCCATACGTTAACTTTCTGTGGATATTGGGTATGATTGTCTCTTTTCCAGTGAGGATCAACGTCACTCCAGTATCTACAATTGTGTCTATTTACATTTCGAGTCAGTTTAAATGTTGCCTCATCAGAGAAAACAATATTATTAAGTAATAGAGGATCGTCGACAATCATCTCCATCATAAGATCACAAAATTCGTCTATCAAAATCGTCTTCGGACAACTTCTTGGACCAAATGGAGTTTGTATAGATGCCATTTATTCAATTTTAGAATTTTACTGACAGATGCATGACCGATTTCGTGTTCTTGTGCAACGCGATTGATGAGACGCGATTGGGGACTTTCAACGAAAGACTGTAAAACATCTAATGCCTTATCATTATTTGTTGCTGTTTTACGTCTACCAGATCTTGGCGGCTTTTAACGCTACCAATGTCCTCGAAACGTTGAATAGTACGGATTACAGTACTTTTGGAGATCCTATTATTTTCATTCCGAAAATTTTCATTAAATAATCGCGTTACTGTTTTATACCCTCTTTGTTGATCTCCCCATCCTCGCATCATTAACAGTGTTATTCGATCTCTTTCAGAAAGCTCCGCCATTCTTAATTAGATCAAAGAAGAATTAATCAGGTAAGTGATAGGAAATTGATCTAAATAATTAAGTAGAGAAAAATACTAATTATTAAGTGTTGGTCCAACTATCGATTTGTTTATTTCAACCAGCACTAGCAAAAAGCTCGTTGAGCAACTGAAAATCTAATAGATCAATTAATAACATTTACGAAAAAATTCTGGGCTATTGGAAACAAAATGAAGATGTTTGGAACAATCAATTGAAGCGCAATGGCTTCTTTTGTTACAGAAACAATTTTTGGGGCTGTTCGTTTTCGTCCACGAGGTGACTGCTGCTCGCTAAGAAGAAGACAGCACTGCATCAAAGATTCAAATCAGGGATCCGCATTGTTTGCTCAAGAGTTTGTATTACTATTGGTGCCTGCGAGAGTGAGATAATAAAGATCGGCCCCGCCAACGCTTTCGGGCAGATTCCCGCTAACGCCTTCGGACATCATGCATTCGAGCAGCTTCTCGCGATCACCTTCGGGTAGTTTTCCGCCATAGCCTACTAGCATAACCGCTTGAAGCCGTACAACTTTGCTATTGGACATTTTCCCAAAATGCATTCTTACTGAAAATATTAGGAGGAGCCGATACTTTTCGATTAATGTACACTCAAACGCAAAAAACCCGGTACACTAAAAATTTGGGAAAAAATTACAAAATTTCAAATAATCATAACTTGGTAAATAATGAAGATACAAATATGCGCAGAAATGCAAAATGAAGCTTGAAACGTCCTCTTTAAGAATATCTGAATGGCAATTATGCTCGGCCATTTTTTTCAAAATGGCGGATGATAAAGTGAGAGGATGCAAAATTGATAATCACAGGTCCGTGTTTGCGATGGTGCATGGTGTGCATCAGGTATCGCAGCATAATGGGACCAAATGCACATGAAGGTATAGAGTGTTATCTTTAAAATGCTACTTTACCGAGCTCGATGTGATCATTTTTCACTGAGTTGTTCCAAATTTTGCTAAAAATGCGGTTTTCTTGTTAAATTTGCATAATTCAGTGAATAAGTATCGCATCAAGCTCTATAACGAAGTATTTTAAAGAAAACATTCTATACTTTTAGGTACTTTTCGTCCCATTGAGCTGCGACACTTACTTTGCTCCATGCGCCGTCGCATGCTCGAACCTTTTTTTAGCAACTTTTCATGTTCTCCTTTTTATCACCCGCCATTTTGAAAAAATATCGTTGCGCACAATTTCGATAGATCTTTCGAAAAGTACGGTTTCAAAGCTTTCAAACCGTTTTTGAAATTTGCTGCTAGGATATTTAGCTGTCGAGATATTCAATTTCGAATTTGCAACAAATGTCGATTCAGCGAGGCTTAAGGGGCTAAGAGGCTCTGCGGTTCGTTTGGCTCTTTCATAATTTCAATAGCTGTGTTCATGTTTCTCTATATAATAATTTACATAACCAGCATAATATATTCAATGATTTGCATTTATTATTTTAAAAGCCAGGGAAATGAAAGTAAAATTCAATTTAGGTTCTTCATTTTGCGTAATCGATATTACGTAATAAAGATGAATTGCGTTTTAAGATGCCGCTGTCATTAGCTCAAATTATGATTGTAAGTCTTTCCAATATAAACCGCATGGAGTTTTACTGGTAGGAAAAGTCCCATTGTATGTAGTGTGTGTGTGTGTGTGTGTTTGTATACCACAAGGATAAGGACCCCGTGGTTCGTCAGCTCCACAGTATTTCAAGATTTCACACCCTCCTTGTGGTGTGTGTGTGTGTGTGTGTGTGTGTGTGTGTGTGTGTGTGTGTGTGTGTGGTGTTACAGCAGAGATAAGGACCCCGCAGTTCGTCACTCCTGCAGTAATTAATGACTCCAAACCCTCTCTGCTGTGTGTGTGGTGTGTGTGTGTACTAATAGTGGGTATGACTGCCTCGTGCGCGTATTACCTCATTCATACGATCAGGCATACTCCTTATTAGTCTTTTAATTTCATCCTGCGTAATTGTATTCCATTCGTTTTCGAGAATTATTCGCAGTTCCCGCAGTGACTGAGGAGCAGGTACGTGATTTCGCACTTTCCTGCCGAGGTTGTCCCATAAGTGTTCGATTGGATTTAAATCTGGACTATTTGCTGGCCAATCGAGTCGATTTATGCCAACTTCATCGAAGAAATCAAGCATTCTTCTCGCAGTGTGTGGTCGAGCATTGTCTTGCATAAACAAGAAGTTCTCTCCGATGAAGGGTGCGTACGGAACAACATACGGAATGAGTATGTCTTCCACGTATACATCTGCGTTCATATTCTTGTCAAAAAAGTGCAGATCTGTATGAGCATTAGCTGAAATTCCTGCTCAAATCATTACAGAGCCTCCATTGTAGCTATGCCTCTCACTTACCGTACAGTCTGCAAATCGTTCTCCACCGCGACGATAAACTCGTTCTCGTCCATCTGGAGAATAGACACAAAAACGAGATTCATCGCTAAAGAGTACTTTGCTCCAGTCTGCATAAGTCCAGTCTCTATGCTCAACTGCAAAATTGAGTCGAGCTACGCGATGGTGACATTTAAGCAAAGGTACAGCTGCTGGCCTGCGCGAAAGCAGATTTTGTTCCTTTAATCTTCTCCAAACGGTGTTAACGGATACATTAATGTTGCGGACATCCCTTAAATTGTTTCTAATTTGAACAGATGTTTGATGTCTGTCTCTTAACGAATTTGAAACAATAAATCGGTCATCATTGTGATTGGTACATCGAGGACGTCCCGATCCAGGCCTTCTATGGAAAGAATTGGTTTGTAAGTACCTGGCATAAGCACGTTGCACAGTTGACATTGACAAATCAAGTGCCTGAGCAACGTACCTTCGACTTCTACCATCTTCAATTAAAGCAATAACTTGAGCAGCCTTTTCAGGATTTATCGTCGCCATAATCGACGCAATAATTTCGATGCGAAACAATCAATTATGGTTTAAATTGATGAAGTTGCACGAAGCAACGAGCTTCGAAAGGAAAAGATCACGGAAAAAGAAAAGTCGCACGAGGCAGCGCTTATCGGAGTGAACCCGTTCGGAAAAGGAAAATTGTTTGTCTTTGTTTATTGTCTTGGCACATACATTTAAGAAAAATCCAGTCAAGCCAGGCGTTAAAGCCCGGCGCACCGACAGAATCTCAGTCAAGCCAGAACGTAAGCCCGGCGTACTGACAAACTCGCGAAGTCCAGCGTACAAGAGATAGTGCCACTATCGGCAGTGGACCGTACGAAGGTCAAAAGCTGTACGAAGGCAATCTCTGAGCGTCTCCGCGGGCACTCTTATATGCCCTGTACCGCGATTCTGTAACTCGTTATTGGAGTTAACGATACTTTCGTTATCGTTGCGCAACTTTTGTATACCGTAGAAAAGCTGCGCAACAATAACGAAACTGTCGTTAACTCCAATAACGAGTTACAGAATCGCGGTACTGGGCAGCTGGAACTCGCGTGCGAGCCGAGGGGCTCGCGCGCGCGACAACCCAGATCGCCGCGTCGCGGCGGCTCCGTAGACTAGGAGCACCAGGGAATTTCGACGTTCAGGTGGTGTCCAGCGACTCAGCATCCCGCGCGTCGGGTCATCGCGAACTCAGGCGCGATCCTGAACAGCATATTCAAGCTGTGTACCATAATGGCCAATCGTACGGAGAAGGTAGAGAGCTAGGGACAGCTTCGCGAACTAAAGTGTATACCACAGTGATCATGCGTAACTGAAGGGTAAAGAATGATAACTTTTGATAAAAATTAAATTTCCAATTCGCAAAATTGTGTAAATTATTGTATAGAGAAACATGAACACAGCTATTGAAATTATGAAAGAGCCAAACGAACCGCAGAGCCTCTTAGCCCCTTAAGCCTCGCTGAATCGACATTTGTTGCAAATTCGAAATTGAATATCTCGACAGCTAAATATCCTAGCAGCAAATTTCAAAAACGGTTTGAAAGCTTTGAAACCGTACTTTTCGAAAGATCTATCGAAATTGTGCGCAACGATATTTTTTCAAAATGGCGGGTGATAAAAAGGAGAACATGAAAAGTTGCTAAAAAAAGGTTCGAGCATGCGACGGCGCATGGAGCAAAGTAAGTGTCGCAGCTCAATGGGACGAAAAGTACCTAAAAGTATAGAATGTTTTCTTTAAAATACTTCGTTATAGAGCTTGATGCGATACTTATTCACTGAATTATGCAAATTTAACAAGAAAACCGCATTTTTAGCAAAATTTGGAACAACTCAGTGAAAAATGATCACATCGAGCTCGGTAAAGTAGCATTTTAAAGATAACACTCTATACCTTCATGTGCATTTGGTCCCATTATGCTGCGATACCTGATGCACACCATGCACCATCGCAAACACGGACCTGTGATTATCAATTTTGCATCCTCTCACTTTATCATCCGCCATTTTGAAAAAAATGGCCGAGCATAATTGCCATTCAGATATTCTTAAAGAGGACGTTTCAAGCTTCATTTTGCATTTCTGCGCATATTTGTATCTTCATTATTTACCAAGTTATGATTATTTGAAATTTTGTAATTTTTTCCCAAATTTTTAGTGTACCGGGTTTTTTGCGTTTGAGTGTACATTAATCGAAAAGTATCGGCTCCTCCTAATATTTTCAGTAAGAATGCATTTTGGGAAAATGTCCAATAGCAAAGTTGTACGGCTTCAAGCGGTTATGCTAGTAGGCTATGGCGGAAAACTACCCGAAGGTGATCGCGAGAAGCTGCTCGAATGCATGATGTCCGAAGGCGTTAGCGGGAATCTGCCCGAAAGCGTTGGCGGGGCCGATCTTTATTATCTCACTCTCGCAGGCACCAATAGTAATACAAACTCTTGAGCAAACAATGCGGATCCCTGATTTGAATCTTTGATGCAGTGCTGTCTTCTTCTTAGCGAGCAGCAGTCACCTCGTGGACGAAAACGAACAGCCCCAAAAATTGTTTCTGTAACAAAAGAAGCCATTGCGCTTCAATTGATTGTTCCAAACATCTTCATTTTGTTTCCAATAGCCCAGAATTTTTTCGTAAATGTTATTAATTGATCTATTAGATTTTCAGTTGCTCAACGAGCTTTTTGCTAGTGCTGGTTGAAATAAACAAATCGATAGTTGGACCAACACTTAATAATTAGTATTTTTCTCTACTTAATTATTTAGATCAATTTCCTATCACTTACCTGATTAATTCTTCTTTGATCTAATTAAGAATGGCGGAGCTTTCTGAAAGAGATCGAATAACACTGTTAATGATGCGAGGATGGGGAGATCAACAAAGAGGGTATAAAACAGTAACGCGATTATTTAATGAAAATTTTCGGAATGAAAATAATAGGATCTCCAAAAGTACTGTAATCCGTACTATTCAACGTTTCGAGGACATTGGTAGCGTTAAAAGCCGCCAAGATCTGGTAGACGTAAAACAGCAACAAATAATGATAAGGCATTAGATGTTTTACAGTCTTTCGTTGAAAGTCCCCAATCGCGTCTCATCAATCGCGTTGCACAAGAACACGAAATCGGTCATGCATCTGTCAGTAAAATTCTAAAATTGAATAAATGGCATCTATACAAACTCCATTTGGTCCAAGAAGTTGTCCGAAGACGATTTTGATAGACGAATTTTGTGATCTTATGATGGAGATGATTGTCGACGATCCTCTATTACTTAATAATATTGTTTTCTCTGATGAGGCAACATTTAAACTGACTCGAAATGTAAATAGACACAATTGTAGATACTGGAGTGACGTTGATCCTCACTGGAAAAGAGACAATCATACCCAATATCCACAGAAAGTTAACGTATGGGCTGGTATTCTTAATGGTAGACCAGTTGGCCCTTACTTCATTGAAGGCAATTTGACAACACAAGTATACACAGTCATGCTTCGCGAACAAATTGTTCCAGCTATTCGAGACATAGCTGGTGGAAATATGGATGAAATTTATTTCCAACAGGATGGAGCTTCACCTCATTATGGTCTCATTGTCCGTCAATATTTGAATAAGGTCTTTCAGGACAGGTGGATAGGGCGAAGGGGTCATATTGAGTGGCCACCTCGGTCTGCGGACTTGACCCCACTTGACTTTTTTTGTGGGGTTACTTGAAAAATAAAGTTTATGCCACCAAGCCTCAAGATTTAGATGATTTAAGAGGGAGAATAACTCGAGAGATAGAACTAATACCGCCGGAAACGTTCCGGAATGCGGTTTCAGCTGTTTATAACAGATTGGCACATTGCCAGGCTGTTGAAGGGCAACAATTTGAACATTTGTTATGAATTGTTTGATATAATTGAATATTTTGCTCAAGTTGACCAATTGGAATGAAATTCGCCTTAACTGGTCGGAATCACACACCACTCTTACCTTAACTGGTCGGAATCACACACCACTCTTGCCTTAACTGGCCGGAATCACACACCACTTAACAAATTGTTAACTTCAAACCTTTATAACTCAAAAAGTACTTAATAAAAAACTGTTTTATTATAGTGTTTTGGAAAGCTCTCGAGATAAGCTATAAGAATATGTAATAAAATGTTGGGAGTTCTATTAAAAAAAAAGATTGACCTTGAAATGACCTTGAAGGACATGATCAAGGTCAAAGTCAAGTTCATCATCTTACTCCCCGCTTGAAACCATATAACTTTGCTATTGGACATTTTCTCCAAAATGCATTCTAACTGAAGATATTAAGGGGGTCCGATACTTTTCGATGACCCTGTACGAGGGCGGTCCGATAAGTACTTAGCCTCACCGCCCGATGGCGCCACTATCGCAAGAGAAATTTACTATCGTGTAGTACATTCTCGTAGACGGCTACTGTCGAAATTTCAGCCGAATCGGACTCGTAGTTTTGTTTTGACCGCGTGTGGAAGCGGGCGTGTCCGCGGATTTCAGAAAAATGGAAAAAGAGCAATATCGGTCGGTGATTCGATTCTTGTTTTTGGAAGGGAAATCGCGCAGCGAAATCAAAGAGCGCTTGGATGCTGTGTACGGTGACTCTTCTCCTTCGATGGCGACCGTCAAAAATTGGTTTAACGAGTTTCAACGTGGTCGCACGTCGCTTTTTGATGAGCTACGCCCAGGTACCCCGAAAACGGCTACCACGGAGGATAACATGACAAAAATCCACGATCTCGTATTGGCAGACCGCCGATTGAAGGTGCGCGAGATAGCTGAGACAGTAGGTATCTCAAAAGATCGCGTGGGTCATATCCTGCATGAAATTTTGGGCATGAGAAAGCTGTCGGCGCGATGGGTGCCACGTTTGCTCACTCCGGACAACAAGCGCAACCGTGAGACCACTTCAGAGCAGTGTTTGACGCTGTTTAAGCGCAATCCGAAGGAGTTTCTGCGTCGTTTCGTGACCGTCGACGAAACATGGATCCACTGGTACACACCAGAGACCAAGGAACAGTCGAAACAGTGGACTTCACCCGGCGAACGTGCTCCGAAGAAGGCGAAGACTGTCCTATTGGCCGGAAAGGTGATGGCCACCGTTTTCTGGGATTCACAAGGTGTGATCTACATCGACTACCTGGAGAAGGGCAAAACGGTCACAGGGCTGTACTATGCCGAATTATTGGGCCGATTCGACGCCGAATTGCAGAAAACACGGCCCCATTTGGCGAAGAAAAAAGTGCTCTTCCACCATGACAACGCACCGGCTCACACCTCCGCCCTCGCCACGATCAAATTGGTCGAATTGGGCTACGAACTGCTGCCCCATCCACCGTATTCTCCAGATTTGGCCCCGTGCGACTTCTTTTTGTTTCCAAACTTGAAAAAGTCACTCGCCGGGCAGAAATTTGAGTCGAATGAGGAGGTCATCGCCGCCACGGAGGCCTACTTTGCAGACCCCGAGAAAACGTATTTTTCAGACGGGTTAAAGAAGTTGGAGCATCGCTGGGTCAAGTGTATCGAGCTAAAAGGAGACTATATTGAGAAATAAATCGCCAAAATTTTCGTTTTTCTTTTGTAGGCTAAGTACTTATCGGACCACCCTCGTATATAGAGAGAGAGATTCATATATTTGTTTCGAGAAAAAGCATGGTACAACTATAGGTTTTCATTGAGAGATTGTTACTTTAAACCTCTCTAGACGGAAAATTATTGAATTTAGAGAGTCGTGTCTATTGAAACTTTCGTTCGAGACGTCGAGGATCATAACATACCTTCCATCTAATTTAACCGAGGGCACATTCCCATAAGATCTGTGCGGGGTCCTTTCGAAAGGTCGATAAGTTGACAAAAAATACAGCATTATTGTACCAATATATTCTTGAGACCAAATAGAGTAAAAAGTCTTGTATTACTTTTTCTCCGACAAACAATTAGCGGGATATCGTAAGTTAAATATTGAAAAGGTTACCAAGTTATCGTTAAATATTTCAAAGAATATTAGGCATATAAAATAATGTTTCAGACAAGGTTGTTCAAATTAAGTGGTAGAAAAAGATGATGTAATAAAAAGGATTTCCGTTTCAGAAAATTGATGATCGTCTCGAATTAATGAATATCTCGAAAGTGGCGCCATATATAAACAAAATACTATCGCGGTCTTATGTCCCCCTTCAAACTAAACAACTTTTGTTTAAACAATTTTTTTGTATCTTTAATTTTCTAAGAAATAATTAAGCGTATCCACTTAAATCAGACATACTCTGTATATGCACGTTCATCTATCTAACATCTCTATTTCATGTAATAAGTTGCACATTGTGTCTTTAAGATTAATTCTCTTGCATTTTGTAGTATGAGGAAATATGCATAAGAACAGTTATTGAGTACAGTGTAACTGAAAAAAAAAATAACAACACCTATCTACAGCTCGGCACCTATAGCACGATGATACCATCTCCTTCTAAAAATTATTCATGACCATATTATATTATTATATATGGAAGGATTCGGCATCAAATGCTCTTTAGTTTTTGTCCTCATTAAATTTTTTAATTGTGCAAAATTAAAGGGATACTGGGGGGAGTTAAAAATTTTGACACTTCTGAAAAATCTGAAGATACCATTGCAAATAGTATAAAGTACTGTAAAACTTTTATAGGAAACATTTTTCATATACCTCATACTTTAGAAGATATTCGCAAAAAATGAAAATGTTAGTTTGGTAAATATGCACATAAGGTCAATCTCTTCAAAAGTTTATGATTTGGAATGTTGTTAAGGACGTGTTTCTGAGTGTTATGCAAAAAGTTGCAGCCGTCGCTCATTGTTCATTAAAAAGTTATTAACAAAAGAAGTTGAATAGAATGTATGTGATTTTCGAACAATGTGTACGTATTGTACTATTATAAAATAATCCATGGACGGATAATATACAGGGTCCTCAAAAAGTCCGGGAACGCTAAAATATTTCGAAAAATATGAAAGATACGAAAAAGTGTTTGATACAAAAGTTGTAGGGCTTAAAAAGATTTATTTAGTAGTCATATCAGTTTGACCATAAATGGCGTTGCTAAGGTCATATGAAGATCAACTGTGTTTTTCTAAATAGAACTCCCTATTTTTTATTGGAAATTCTTGTAGTTTATCTCGATAGCTTTCCAAAAAACTATAATAAAGTAATTTTTTATTAAGTTCTTTCTGAGTTATGACACTTGAAAGTTACAGTACCGCCGGCATTAGCATTACCCAAAGTGTACCGCGTGGAGGTGCGATCAGAGATGCTTCTCGGTTCACATATTCTAAAAACGAGTTGCGCTCGCTCGCTTTGTTTTTTTTGTTCCTTTTTCCGATTATAATATCACATTTTTCTCTGAAAAATGTTGACCGAAAAACGAAGAATATTGCTACTTATTTATCGAGGATTTGGTGACCGTATTAAATCATATCAAGAAGTAGCTGATCTATTCAATGTTACACATCCTGATCTCGATCCTATTTCTAAATCCATCGTTTGCAGAACAGTGACTCGTTTTTTTGAAACGAGAACAGTTAAGGACCGATCTCGTAGCGGAAGGCCAAAATCCGCAACTAATGATGATAAGACTTTGGATGTTCTCCAATCATTTCAGGAAAATCCTCATTTGTCTGTATCAAAAACAGCACAAGCCGATGATATCAATGAAGGCAGCGTTTCTAACATTTTAAAAAAGCATAAATATTATCCGTATAAAATTGTTATCGCTCAAGAACTTATGGAAGATGATTTTGATAGAAGAATTCGGTTTTGTGAAGAACTGATGCATCGGTCTGATGATAATGCTAACTTTTTGAATTTTGTTATTTTTTCTGATGAAGCCACATTTCAAATAAATGGTGCTGTTAATCGCCACAATTGTGGATATTAAAGTGACGAAAATCCACATTCGATGAGTGATCTTCGCACACAATATCCACAAAAATTGAATGTTTGGACAAGGACTTGTAGTCGCGGTACTATAGGCCCATTTTTCATAGATGGTGATTTAAACGCTGAAAAATATGAAAATTTATTGCGAGATCATATCATTCCTGAAATTGAAAATTTATTTGACGCAAACATGCAAAACGTTTCGTTCCAGCAAGATGGAGCAGAACCTCATTTTGCGGTACGAGTTCGAGAATTTTTAAACCGTTCTTTTCCTAATCGATGGATAGGAGTAGGAGAGGTGCCGTTGAATGGCCTGCTAGATCACCTGATCTATCTCCTCTTGATTTCTTTTTTTGGGGACACATCAAAAGTAAGGTTTATGCGACGAAACCATGTAATTTGGAAGACTTGGAGAATCGAATAATGCAGGAAGCATCTCTGATCACTTTAGAACAAATAAGCCATATGATCAATAGTTTCTATGAACGTTTAGCTCATTGCTAAACAGTAGAAGGAAAACATTTTGAACATTTGATTAACTGAAAAAGTAAAAACAATAGCATGAAAAATGTTATCTATACACACACACACGCAAACGCACGTACGCACACGCACGTACGCACACTCACACGCACACGCACACGTACACGCACACGCACACGCATACATACTCACACGTATGCATGCATACACGCACACACACGTATGCACGCATGAAACATATGTTTTTTTAAACATTCATATATTAACTTAATCTGTGTATTTAAAAACAGGCATGTCTTAAACTCCAGTAGCATCCACTTTAAGCCATCATATCTTTTATAATTTTGATTTTCGGAGTTTTTGTCAAGGGAAATTTTTTATCAGCATCACCTAAATTACAACATTTCATAATTTCATTTAATTTGACCGAAGGGACTTTTTTCATCTAAAATGTGCAGGGTTCTTTAACTGACCTGACTTTTGTTAATTTGATGATTTTGAAATTTCGAAAGGTCGATAAGTTGACAAAACATACAGCATTATTGTACCAATATATTCTTGAGACCAAATAGAATAAAAAAGTCTTGTATTACTTTTTCTCCGACAAACAATTAGCGGGATATCGTAAGTTAAGTATTGAAAAGATTACTAAGTTATCCTTAAATATCTCAAAGAATATTAGGCAAATAGAAAAATGTTTCGGACAAAAGTTGTTCAAATTAATTGGTAGAAAAATATGATATAATAAAAAATTGGGATTTTTGTTTAAGGAAATTGATAATTAGTGAATATTTCAAAAGTGGCGTCATCTATAAACAAAATGCTATCGCGGTCTTATGTCCCCCTTCAAACTAAACAACTTTTGTTTAAACAATTTTTTTGTATCTTTAATTTTCTAAGAAATAATTAAGCGTATCCACTTAAATCAGACATACTCTGTATATGCACGTTCATCTATCTAACATCTTTATTTCATGTAATAAGTTGCACATTGTGTCTTTAAGATTAATTCTCTTGCATTTTGTAGTATGAGGAAATATGCATAAGAAACAGTTATTGAGTACAGTGTAACTGAAAAAAAAAATAACAACACCTATCTACAGCTCGGCACCTATAGCACGATGATACCATCTCCTTCTAAAAATTATTCATGACCATATTATATTATTATATATGGATGGATTCGGCATCAAATGCTCTTTTTTTGTCCTCATTAAATTTTTTAATTGTGCAAAATTAAAGGGATACTGGGGGGGGAGTTAAGAATTTTGACACTTCTGAAAAATCTGAATATACCATTGCAAATAGTATAAAATACTGTAAAACTTTTGTAGGAAATATTTTTTCATATACCTTGTACTTTAGAAGATATTCATAAAAAATGAAAATGTAAGTTTTTTTCGAGAGGTTATTTCATCTCCTAAACCTTTAAATACGCACATAGAAAAAATACGTGTCTAATAGTTTTTGTTGTTATACAACTTATTCGAAGCCCACCAAAATCGATGAAGGACAATTCCGACCGTTTCCTTATTAGAGATGCTCCATAATTGATCGGCCGATTAATTATTAAGATAATAATAAAATAATAATAAAATAAAAAAATCTATCTATTTATCAAAATAATAAAAATCTATCTATTTCTCTTTTTTAATATTGTAAAATTAATAGCTAAATTCAAGTTTGTAAACAGAAATAGTACATGGTTATGACGCCCAAGCTTGATCAATTAAGAACGTTGTGATAATTTTATAATATTCAACAATACACGTATTGAGAAAAAAACTAAACAAACGGATCGATACAACAAGGATTGTAATCGTTAAAGGAATGCGATAAGAACATCCGCTGCAGATATAAACTTTACCAATATAAACAGCGGCATGAAATTTAAGAGTTTCAAGGTCATGCTGGCACGACATCACTAACTAATCACGGAGAAGCAGTCCCACGACATCATCAACCAATCACTGATAAGTAGCTTTCTACGATGGTGTAACCGACTAATCAAAGAGGCAGTTTTATACGACACTAGCCAATCACAGAAACGAGACAAAACTCGATGCGAGTCTATAGAAAATGCGTATATTGATAAGAAAACGGTTTTTTGTCTAGTACTTACACTTACACTTGCTCTTATTCGCTCTTGCTTTTGCCTTTTACCACTTTTTAGTTTCTCTTTAATTGTTACTCTTTTACCACTCCTGTCTTTTAATTTTTAGCCTTTTTATTATATCTTTATTCATTGTCATTACTTTAATATATATTTAATTCTAAATTCAGCGTCTAATTACTTCCCCATCCTGTATTTTTACGAATATCGAGCGATAACACATTTTTGAACTGTATCAACTGAAGCAGCGATCAAGACATTTACGACCCGACAGTCTACTTGAGAAGTCAAGTATTTTTGATCAGAAGAACCTGAGAGCAGCTATTATGCCGAATTCCATGAAACGCATTTTCCGACGCGCCCCCTGAAAAAGTGCATATGAACTGTGTCCGTTTTGACGGTAACGCCAAAGTACATACAGTTATCGTTCGCTCAATTCTAAAAATAGCAAGTTAGAAAAGAGTAGACGACTCTTTGCTAAATCTTTGTTTCACCACCGATGAGCGAATCGCGCGACGATAGGTCACAAGATGGCACAAGATGAGTTAGTGGCGATCTTATCGCTAAGCAAATGTCACATTCACGATATACAGGGTGTTCCATTTTAAGTGTCCATCCCAAATATCTCCCTTATTTTTTATTTTAGAGAAAAATGGTTCAGACGCGTTTTGTATGGTTTCGAGGGGGCCATAAGATAGTACCATTGATTTGACCTTGAAGAGTCATTTGAAGGTCACGTAAAGGTTACCTCAATTCTTTTATATAGCACCCCCTATTTTTTATTACATATTCTTGTAGCTGACCTCGAGTGCTTCCCAAAACACTATAATCAAATGTTTTTTGATGAAGTACTTTTCGAGTTATAAAGCTCCAAATTTACAAAATTTTGATAAAAATACAAAATATTTTGTAAAACATTCATTTTCCGATAGTCTTATCTTACATGATCCAACCAGTCAAGGCAAGATCCGAGCATGATCCAACTAGTCAAGACGAGATTCTGTATTGCCTGATAATCAATGAACTGTAACAATTATAAAAGTGCAATTGTTAATTCTTTTAATGAAACAAATATCAAGAGGCTTGTTTCAAATTTCTTACTTGGGCAACTGTCGGTATTTTGGCGAAGTCTCAGACAGACGCATATTATTATCCATTGACTTTTTTTTATAAGACAAGAATTTTTTGTTTTTTGGCGCTTTTTTCTTTATAATTATGGCTGCTTATCCACGAAATGAAATTGTGGACATGATTCGCATTTTGGGTGAGGCCAGGAATAATTACTCGGCAGCAGAAAGGCTTTATGCTGAAAGATTTCCAGACAGACGCCATCTTGATAGGAAAGTAATAAAAAGACTCTGCAACAGAGCTGAACAGGGTTTTCTTAGAAGAAACCGGCGAAAATCGGGCCCTGATGAAGTCACATCATTGACTGTTATAGGTGCCGTTGCTTTGAATCCTCAAATCTCTACGAGACAAATTGAGAGTCAATACGGTATATCTAAATCAACAGCCAATCGTGTGCTCAAGCTCAACAAGTTTCACCCATATCACATTCATCTAACTCAGCAATTGGAAGAGAGGGACTACCAACGCCGTGTACGTTTTTGTAACTGGGCTTGAGATCAAATCCAACAAAATCCCTGGTTCATTGCTGATACGCTTTTTTCTGACGAAGCCATGTTTTGTAATAGAGGAGGCGTTAATAGACATAACTGCCATTATTATTCAGATGCTAATTCACATTGGCAGAGAAGCCAAGAGTTCCAACAGCAGTGGTCCATTAACGTTTGGGTAAGCATCCTGGGAGATGTTATTGTTGGTCCATATTTTTTTGAAGAAAATCTCAATGCGGCAATCTATCTAAGATTTCTTCAAGATGACCTGCCCAACCTCTTGAGACATGTCGACAATAATTTACTCAGACGAATGTGGTTCCAACAAGATGGAGCACCGGCTCATAGATCTCGAGCTGTTACACAATATTTAAACAATAGATTCCCGAATAGATGGATTGGTATGGGCAGCCGAGTTCAAGAATGGCCCCCAAAATCACCCGACTTGACACCCCTAGATTTTTATTTCTGGGGCTACATTAGAGATATATTGGGTGAGTGCAAAAGTTCGTGCGGAGTTTCAATAGATGGAGTTATAAGCGTCGTAAAGTGTCATTAATACTTCCATCTACATATTATATAACGTTGGAAAGGTGACGTCTTCAGCTGTTATTAAAAAAAAAATCATTTGTTTTCATATAAACTGCTTCGAGAAATATCACTTTAAAAATGAGTATCGATAAGGTGCATTTACGGCATGTTATGCTTTACGAGTTTCGGAAGGGAATAAACGTTGCCGCAGCCGTAAAAAACATTCAGGATGTTTATCAGGATGAAGCACCAGCTAAACGAACTGTGGAAAAATGGTTTGCTAAATTTCGGCGCGGAGAATTTAACCTTGAAGACGAGCCACGCTCTGGTCAACCTTCTGACATTGATGACGATGTTTTGCGTACTTTAGTGCTCAATAATCCGCGAATTTCAACAGAAGAAGTTGCTACAGCACTAAACGTTGACCGATCAACCGCTTTTCGGCGTTTAAAAAAGATGGGATTCGATTTGAAGCTCGATATATGGGTGCCCCATTTGCTGACCGAGAAGAACAAAATCAAGCGAATTTCTGCAGCCGTTTCTTTACTCGGGCAGCTCAATAACGAGTCGTTTTTGGATCGACTAGTGACGGGCGATGAGAAATGGGTCCTCTACAACAATGTTCAGCGCAAACGGACATGGAAACAATCAGGTGAGCATGGTGACGCAATGCCAAAGGCCAGTTTGCACCCGATGAAGGTGATGCTCTCTGTTTGGTGGGATTGCAAGGGCATAATCTATTTCGAGCTTCTCCTCGCTGGCGAAACGATTGATTCGGACAAGTACTATCGCCAATTAACCAATCTGAATTGAGAAATAAAAGAGAAACGTCCGATTTTGTCAAATCGCAAGGGAGTCGTCTTTCATCACGACAACGCCAGACCACACGTTTCGAAAAAGACGCTGCGCAAACTGAAGAACCTGAAATGGGATGTCTTAACGCATCCACCGTATTCTCCTGATATCGCACCATCTGACAATCACTTGTTCCGGTCATTGCAAAATTATTTAAATGGAAAAAACTTTGACTCTTTGGAGGCCTTAAAAAACGGCGTCTCTTCGTTCTTCGAATCTAAACCGCGCAGTTTTTATGATCGAGGCATCCGTATGTTGCCAGAACGTTGGGAAAAGATTATAGAAAACGATGGAGAATATATCATTGATTGAATAAAGATTTTTGTTTGCCTAATCACTGTGTGACTTTTACTCACAAACTCCGCACGAACTTTTGCACTCACCCAATAGTTTATTCGCAAAAGCCTACAACCGTTGAAAATATGAAAAACCGGACCAGACAGGCTTGCAGAAATATTAATGTAGGTGTTCTTGAAAAAGTTAGGGACGACTTTCACCATAGACTGGAGCTATGCATACAAGTAAATGGCCAAGTTTTTGAACACTTTAAGTAATTGTACACAAAAGAAGATCTTGCCTTGACTGACTAGATCATGCTCGAATCTTGCCTTGACTGGCTGGATCATGCTCGGATCTTGCCTTGACTGGTTGGATCATGCTCGGATTTTGCCTTGACTGGTTGGATCATGTAAGATAAGATAAGACTATTGGAAAGTGAATGTTTTACGAAATATTTTGTATTTTTATCAAAATTTTGTAAATTTGGAGCTTTATAACTCGAAAAATACTTCATCAAAAAACATTTGATTATAGTGTTTTGGGAAGCACTCGAGGTCAGCTACAAGAATATGTAATAAAAAATAGGGGGTGCTATCTAAAAAAATTGAGGTAACCTTCACGTGACCTTCAAATGACTCTTTAAGGTCAAATCAATGGTACCATCTTATGGCCCCCTCGAAACCATATAAAACGTATCTGGACCATTTTTCTCTAAAATAAAAAATAAGAGAGATATTTGGGGTGGACACTTAAAATGGGACACTCTGTATACTAGGTGCGCAACTAAATTTCCGGGTTTGACACATGGATAGCGCTAACGACACATGTAGTCGACATACATGTCTGAAGTTGTGGTTTTTATAGCTTGGACATCTGTTAACAATAACAGTCGTAATACCAACACATATCGCAACGCAAAAATATTTTTTCTAACAACGATGATGTCGAGTTTTGTGCCAAATAAATAGCATTTGCGGGAAGCTTTACTTTTCTACTTTAACTTAAAAAAAGTGCAGCTAAAGCACGTCGTTTGCTTGAGGAGGCCTACGGCGAACATGCACCATTGAAAACTACTTGTGAAGATTGGTTTAAACGCTTCAGAAGTGGCGATTTCGACACTGAGGACAAGGAGCGCTCCGGAAGACCAAAAACAAGCCGGAGGACGCCGCAAGCGTTATTGGATGAAGATGATACTCAAACACAAGATCAACTTGCGGAGGCATTAAACATGACTCGCCAAGGTATTTCCAAACGTTTACATGCCATGGGAAAAATTCAAAAGGAAGGGAAATGGGTGCCGCATGAGTTGACTGAGAGACAGATGGAAAATCGAAGAGCCACTTCCGAAATTTTGCTTTTGCGGCATGAAAGAAAGAGTTTCCTGCATCGAATTGTTACTGGCGATGAGAAGTGGATATATTTCGAGAATCCCAAACGCAAAAAATCGTGGCTTTCACCTGGCGAAGCATCAACATCGACGGCACGGCCAAATCGCTTCGGAAAGAAGATAATACTCTGCGTTTGGTGGGACCAGAAAGGAATCGTGTACTATGAACTGCTGAAACCGGGCGAAACTGTCAATGGGCATCGCTACCGACGACAACTGATCAATTTAAACCATGCATTGCTCGAAAAACGGCCAGAATGGGACACGAGACACGAACGAGTGATATTGCAGCACGACAACACTCCATGCCACCGCACTTCCATCGTCCAGGACACCATCAAAACGCTGAAATGGGATCTGCTACCGCACCCTCCGTATTCGCCAGACCTGGCCTCTTATTTAACTTGGAATTATCAGTTGTTCCGGTCGATGGCGCATGGCTTGGCTAGGCAATACTTGGCCAATTTCGAAGAAGTGCAAAATTGGTTGGATGAATGGTTTCGGTCCAAAGACGCGTCGTTTTATCGTCGTGGTATTCATGTATTGCCAGAGAGATGGCAAAAATGTGTAGCTAATCAGGGACAATACTTTGAATAAACCATTTTTTGTATTTCTCTTGAAATTTTCCATTTTTCATTGATCAAAAAAACCCAGAAACTTACAAGGGGAGGACGCATCGATCGGGAAACGGTTTGGGACGAAATTTACAGAGTTAATAGTACTTGATTACTAATAACTCATGGTAATAGCATACGACGCAATACCTTTTCGTTTTCGAGAAAAAACGGTCTAAAGAAAAGAGCCAACAAAGTGTACGAGTTAGTAAGAAAGGTATTAAACGAAGCGGCATAGCGCAGCAGCGAAGGTAATTGATTAGCGAGCTGACGGCTGAGGTTCGATTCCTGCTGTATGGTTTCTTTTTATTCTGTAAGCATAAAAATGAAACAGAAAACATTAATAAGTAATAAAACTGCGTTTCTTAAATATATTAGTGTTACGTCCTGCAGATTTAACTAACAAAATTGTCTTTCCCTCTCGCGGATTTATATTCTCCTAATATAACTATAATAGCAATATATATATATATAAATATAAATTTAGGGTTTTTGTGTCCTCTTGCTCTCTCGCTGATGCAAGTGGAGGGTAGGTTCCTAAATCAACCTAGGCGTGTTCTTCTTTGGTCCCTTTATTGCGCACGTGCCTGCCAGCTGCAGAGCACGTGAGTCACAGGTACAACTTATCGTTTACAACAAGAAAAATAGTTCTCTGCGCTCGCACGACATATGAGCCACTGCGGGACTCGTATGTATATGTGTGTGTGTGTGTCGAACGGAGCCGATGCTCCTGCCTGCCCGCTCTCGCACAATCGCGACCGCGTGCAGATCTCGCGGTGTCACACACGACAAAAAGGAATGACTCACTATGAACTAGCGATCGTATATTCGTGAGCTCTGTGTGCGCTTCCAACGGTTACTGTTGACTCGTTGGTCCTTTTTCCCGCACGAGTGACACTTGCGCGCGCTCTATAGCGCCGCACGGAAAACGGATGCGTGCGCTTTTGGGGAGCTCAAAGTCCCCACAGGTGCTCCCCCCTCAGTGCCTCTCTAGACAGAGAGGAACGAAACATTCTTTTTTTTCGCGTACGTTTTGAGTTGTGGCGCGGATGAAGTGGACGGACGCGGATCACTCGTTTGCGTCTGTTCAGAGCCGTTGTTCTCCAGCACTATGAACGCGGGTTTTAACGACTCTGTTGATAGAGTTTTTTCCTCACCATTGATATCCACCACGAAAACACGGTCTGTTATGCGCCTGATTATTCGATGAGGACCCGAATACGGTGGATCGAGCGGCCGGCGAACAGAGTCAATGCGACGGAAGACATGCGAACAAGTGTACAGATCCCGGAAAACGAACGGTTTCGCGTTCGTGTGATGAACTGTCGCCGTTGGACGGATCTTACGAATGTATTCGCGGAATTTTTCTAAAAATATAAACGGATCAGCCGGTGGATCCTCATGAACAAAAAATTCACCCGGTAACCGTAGTGTTGTGCCGAAGAGAAGCTCTGCTGGAGACACTTGCAGATCCTCCTTCACGCATGCTCTTAGGCCAAGAAGAACGGTTGGTAGGATGTCTGGCCACGGTGTTGGTGCATGGCATCTTAGTGCTGCCTTCAGGGTGCGATGCCAGCGTTCGATGAGTCCGTTCGCTTGTGGATGATACGGCGTAGTGCGAATCCGAGTTGCACCAATTAGTCGCGCTAATGACTGGAAGAGTGCAGATTCAAATTGCGTTCCCTGATCCATGGTGATCGTCAGTGGAGTCCCGAAGTTGCATATCCAGTGATTGAAGAGAGCGGATGTTACAATGTCTGCTTCAATGTTCGGTAGTGGAAGTGCAACTGGCCATCTGGAAAAACGATCTATGATTGTGAGGCAATAGCGGTTACCTCGTATAGGCGGTAGCTCTATCAGGTCCAAATGGATGTGATTGAATCGGTTGTCCGTTGCTTCGATATATTCAGGCCGTGGTTTGTTGTGTCTGCTGACTTTTGATCGCTGGCACGGTAAACACTCACGTGCCCAGCGAGAAACATCTTGGTTGATGCCTGGCCAGATGAATTTTTGTTTGATGCACTTCAGCGTTGAGCGAGCGCTCGGATGAGCCGGACCATGGATGACGTCGAATGCTTTGCGTCGAAGTGGTTGTGGTAGGTACGGTCGTACGATGCCCATCGAGACATCACACCAGATGTCTTCTTCTTCGATTCGAAGGTGATTCAGCTCGAGCGACGTGGATCTTACAATGTCTGCGAGTTCTGGATCTGCTTCCTGCGCGTTTGCGATGATTTCTGCTGAGAGTGTGCTTGGCATCTCAATTGCGTTGATCCTGGAGAGCGTGTCTGCAACCACGTTGTTTTCGCCTTTCACATGGACTATGTCCGTGGTGAACTGCGAGATGTAGTCCAGTTGTCTTAGCTGGCGTGGTGAACTCTTTTCTGCCTTTCTGCTGAAAGCGTATATTAGCGGTCGGTGGTCTGTCCGTACCTGGAATACTCTTCCTTCAAGTATGTGTCTGAAGAACTTGACGGCAGCGAACACAGCAAGAAGCTCTCGGTCATATGTAGAGTACTTCTGCTCGGTTGGAGAGAGTTTCCGTGAGAAGAATCCAAGTGGCTGCCAGTGTCCGTCTATCTGCTGTTCGAGTGACGCGCCTATAGCGGAGTCCGCAGCATCGGTCGTCAGTGTGAGAGGTGCATCTGGAGCGAGAAAGGCTGAGTGTGTGGCAGCTGTCAATGCATCCTTGCATTTCTGGAACGCAGCCTCTGTCTCCGTTGTCCAGGGAATCTCTCGCTTGTCCCTCTTCTTCGCCTCCTTCAGGTGTTTGGTTAGCGGAGCTTGCTGTTGAGCGGCATTCGGCAATACTCGCCGGTAATAGTTTACCATCCCCAAGAAGCGACGTAGATCTGCGATGGTCTTGGGTTTTGGAAACTGTTGAATGGCTGTTACCCTGTCGAGTGGTGGTTTAAGTCCAGTCTGTGAGACAATGTAGCCGAGATAACGCACAGAGTCCTGTCCAAAGAAGGATTTAGTCGCATGGACTGGAAGGTTGTTCTCTTGGAGCACTCTGAGAACGGTATCGAGATGTTGAAGATGTTCTTCATGGCTGTCTGAGAAGATGATGATATCATCTACGTAGCATGCAGCAAAGTTGATCCCGCGCAGTATATTGTCCATGTGCCGTTGGAACGTTTGCGTGGCATTTCGAAGTCCAGGCGGCATGCCTAAGAATTCAAATAGGCCGAAAGGTGTCGTGACAGCGGTTTTGGGGACGTCTTCCGGTGCAACAGGAATTTGGTGATACGCTCGGATTAGGTCTAGCGTGGAAAAGACCTTTTTTCCGTGCAGCTGTTGTAAGATGTCCTCTATTCGTGGAATCGGATATCTGTCTGGAACCGTTTGAGAATTTAGACGCCGGTAATCACCTGTTGTGCGCCAGCCACCTTGATTTTTCTGCACCATGTGTATCGGACTCGCCCATTGACTGCGTGAAGGTTGCACGACCCCTAGATGTAAGAGAAGGTCGAAGTCTGCCTTGGCGGCTGCCAATTTGTCACCTAGAAGTCGTCGTGGACGCTCGAACACTGGAGGTCCTGTGGTCTCTATATGATGCGTGATCCCGTCAAAGCGGATCGCTGAAGGAGTTGGCCTTGGTGCGAAGACTGCTGCATGCGAGTCCAGTAGTGTGGCATATGGCTCTCGGTGTGGTGAGTTCGGAAGATTGTGTTGACTGGTTGCGGAGACACTAAAAATGGTTGTCTCACATACCTGACCCTGTGTGGCAAGGCTGGTTTTTGGATCCACAAGGCGTTGTCGAGAGAGATCGATGATTAGACCGTAGTGTGAGAGAAAATCAGCTCCGATGATCGCTGAGTTCACATCAGCAATGATGAACGACCATTTTAATGCGCGGCGAAGTCCGAGATCGAGGGTGAGCGGCTGCTGGCCAAATGTGCAGATGGCTGATGAATTGGCGGCGAATAGTTGTAGTTCGGTAGGAGTGAGCTTCCTGTGCACGCACTTCCGAGGAATCAGCGAAACGACGGATCCAGAGTCGACCAGGAACCTAATATTCGTGGTTCTGTCAAAAACGTGGAGTCTTTTCTCACTAGGCGCTGTTGTGCTGTCGCCGATTGCCTGTGTCGACGGCAGCGACGTCAGTTTCCCGCGCCATTTGCATTGGTAGCTTGGAGTGTAAAGCTGCACGGCTGCTGGCATCGTCTCGCAGCAGCACCGAAGCGGCGGTGGTAATAGCACCACTGCCTGGTTAGTTGCTGAGTGTTACGAGAGCGCGACCTGGAACGTGTACGTTGACGCTGGGTGGGCTGTCCTTGGTGGACAACAGCAGGCAACAGGTGCTCGAGCAGAGTCGTCAGGTGTGCGACGGACTGTTGCATGGTGGTTACTGCTTCTCCTAACTGCTGAATGGTTTGGGTGTCGGCAGAGGCTGCAGCTCCCAGTCTACCTGGTGACGGTGAATGTGGTGCAGCAACTGCAAGAACTTGGGATGTAGAAGAGCCTTCCATGAGCTCGTCTGCAACTGTTGAGAGGTCCTCTAAGCAGGTTGTCCGAAGGATCTTGAGGACTCGCTGTATCCCGGGTGGTAGAAGTGCTAGCCAGCGCACTCGCAGGATGTCCTGTGACACTCGGTCGCCTGCCAGTGTCCTCATGTGACGGAGGAGTTGTGAGGGCTTGCGGTTGCCAAGCTCTAAGTCCGTGAGTAAACGGTGGAGCTGCTTGTCTGCAGAATCTGCGAAACGTGCAAGTAACTGCGTTTTTAAAGTGACATACTTGTCAATGACAGGTGGTGATGTCAGGATGTCCGCTATCTCTTGAATTGCTTCAGCGTCGAGTGCACCGATGACAAGGTGATATTTGCCGTCATCAGAGCGGATACGATGTATTTGAAATAAAGATTCTATTTGCGCGAACCACAGAGCAGGCTGCTGTTTCCAAAACGATGGAATCTTACACGCTGTAATAGATTCGATGACACTATCGTTGAATGGAGGCCCATGTCAATGAGCGGCTCCAATTGGGATGCACTCCCGTGAGGTAGTTCGATGTGACTTTGCCTTGCCGGTGTGCCGGGTGGCTGCTCCGATCCCTTGGACGGAGGGGTGTGATGTAGCGACATGGTGTCTGTTCGGATTCACGGAATGAATACGATTGTACGCAGTTTTTTTCAGGCACTGATTGAAATGTGCGTGTGCGGCTGTCACGATGCGAAACAGGCGCGAAAGAGTGTGTAGCACTTGATCAAAAATTTTTACCGTTGTGGAACTGCACGTGTCACACTCACGATGACTGCATGCGCAGAGCAGAGTCTCAGCCAATCAGAGTCCGTCACGCATGCGCCGAAGGTTACCACGCGCACAGCACCGAGTCTTCGACCAATCAGAGTTTGTCACGCATGCGCCGATAGTCACTACGCGCACAGCACCGAGTCTTCGACCAACCACCGCTCGATTCTGACCTTTTTCGAGGCGAAGTTGTCCGATGGCGGCGGGATCACCCGATGCGGACAAATGTTTTCAATTTTTAGGAAGTTTGAATTTTTCCGGGTCGGCAAGGTGACCTCAGCCAGAAGGTCCGTTGGAATAGCACAATGTCTCTCTCTTTTTTGTTACACTGCGAGTCTTGTCCGGTTACCAATTTTAGGTGTCGGGGTCACCAATTTAGGGTTTTTGTGTCCTCTTGCTCTCTCGCTGATGCAAGTGGAGGGTAGGTTCCTAAATCAACCTAGGCGTGTTCTTCTTTGGTCCCTTTATTGCGCACGTGCCTGCCAGCTGCAGAGCACGTGAGTCACAGGTACAACTTATCGTTTACAACAAGAAAAATAGTTCTCTGCGCTCGCACGACATATGAGCCACTGCGGGACTCGTATGTATATGTGTGTGTGTGTGTCGAACGGAGCCGATGCTCCTGCCTGCCCGCTCTCGCACAATCGCGACCGCGTGCAGATCTCGCGGTGTCACACACGACAAAAAGGAATGACTCACTATGAACTAGCGATCGTATATTCGTGAGCTCTGTGTGCGCTTCCAACGGTTACTGTTGACTCGTTGGTCCTTTTTCCCGCACGAGTGACACTTGCGCGCGCTCTATAGCGCCGCACGGAAAACGGATGCGTGCGCTTTTGGGGAGCTCAAAGTCCCCACATAAATTAGGGAACAGACCCATCTGGCGAACAGCCGTCGCGCCAAATGAAAGGCAATTCGGGAAAATTCCATAACAGGAAACAGTGCCCTGTTGTAAAAATCTAAAGTTTATATCTGGATAGTATTCGCCAAGTGTGTCTGTCGTCCCAGCTATAAAAATTTGAAACTCTGCGCTAACAAACCTTCAGTGAAACAAAGCAACTCAGAGCATTCCTGCTCTAAAACTTGAAACTTACATCTTCCCAATCCAAAACCATATGTGCCCTATCAGTCAACCAACAAAGCCTACTTCACTGATAGTCGTAAAATCTGATCTCAGCCTTTGATTTACGGCATTTTGATTTTTCCAGCCGGCCACTTGTATACATTTCTCTATCTCAAGAATCCACCACCTCCACGCTTGTCGCGCCTAATTCATTCAGCCAATCATATCATATCCACCTAAAACTATGAGATACCCACGCTAACTGTCTCCTCCCACGATGTCTTTTAACTTCGCTAATGGCTGAGACTTTTTCCCACTAAGACCAATTCACCCCTTCCTCAAAGGCCATCTCTCTACCCACCCTGATAGCTTCTGCCTTCGATTATCGGTATAAAAACCGCGGTAATCCGCCTCCGCGACACTACTTCTATTCTGAGAGACAGGAAAAAGAGCAGATTCACATTCACTTAGATTCTAGATTCAAAAGTCAGACCTGTAAAAACGCGTCCTTAGACTCAAATTCATCTTCGGTTTTGTTTCGGCACTACACATACTCTTACGTCCTCTGTCTTATTTTTTTTTTGGGACAAAAATAAAAATTTAGAATCAGTGCTATTGTGCCATAATTGGACAATTGGAAGGGAGTCGCACAACCCATCCCAACCTATAGAGCAGGAGCCGCCTATCAACCGTTATATCTTGTTCATTTCTCGCATCCCAGGAATCACCAGTAAGTTACATTTTCTTTGCTTACTAACTCTTTATTCATATTCTTTCCTTTTTTTTTTTATTATTTCTTCCTTCTTTCACTTCTCATACACACACACATACACACAATAACATTCAAATAAATTGTAATAAACCGCGCCGCATAACTTTCTGTTGTCACTCTTATTTTAATAAATTTGGTATTAATTTATTTCCATCAGTTAATTTCAAATCACCCTACCCTTCCAACAGTCAACTCATGGTCCTATCCCCGGTAAAGGGATTCGCGTCCCTGACCGAAAAACGGACCGCTCGTCGTACGTCGGTGCCCGAGTAAAGGGACCCGTCGAGTCCCTGACCCGTTCACTGACACGCGTGTACGAACGAGGTTCGCCTTACTCGCGAACGAAAAGGTTGCGTTCCTCCTCTAGGACGTAACATTAGTGTTCATTAAATATATTATTAATGATTTAAATTGCAAAAAAACCGTAAATCTTATCTATAAAATATATAGTGTATGAGAAAATTTTTATATAATAATTGCAATGGAAATAGGAATAAAGATATTGTTATGAAATATATAGGAGTGCTATTAACCCTTTGCGGTCGATGCCGCTACAGTGGCGGCATTCGCAAGTTCCAAACCGTTTCCCGGTCGATGCGTTCTCCCCTTGTTAGTTGTGCACTTATAAGGGACATGTCACAACTGTCCGGGACCGATTTGATTCTCCTTCAAATATGTTGTTAAATACACAAATCTAGAAGACACGTATTTTTTTATATGTACGAATATCGAGTTTTAAAGGGTGAAACACCCTTTTAAAGAAAAGCGGTATTTTTCTTTAGAATCGAATATCTGCTAAACTATAAGCTATAGAAAAAAAACATGTAATGAAAATTTAATCGCTTGAAGAATACTTTAAACTTATATGAACAAAAATTTTTTATTTTTATTTTTTTAAGAACCCCCACCACTTAATTCTTTTTGCAAAATAAAAAAAATATTTTTATCTAATTTAAAGCTTATTTTTTTCCAAATTCAACCATATATGATAAAGTTATGTTACGAGGTATCGTTCTCGAAAATTAATTATAAACGCTTCCATATATACGCTTATCCGTACTATGTGTGTGTCATTATCGTCGAAACAATAAGATATATGAAAAATGTTTATGTAAAATTTTTATCTATGTTTTCTACGTATTTATAACTGCATATTGTGTATATAATATTAGGTGCGCAACTAAGTTCCCGCTGTTTTTCAAGAGATGGCTCCAGTAGTAAGTGTTGGTCGATTGTGACATAACCAAAACGTCATGAACCAAGCTTAAACATATGGTAAACAAACCGCTTTGACACATTAGTGATTTTGTTTTTGCGTCATATACTTTTGGTTGCGTGAAAATGTCTTATTTTGTGCCAAATAATCGTCATTTGCGTCATTTGAAAAGTGTTGCTTTTCTTCTTTCATTCGAAGAAAACGGCGGCTGAAGCGCATCGAGAACTCCAAAAAGTTTACGGAGATGCTGCTCTAAGTGAAACAACGTGCCGTGATTGGTTCCGTCGCTTCAAAGACGGTGATTTCGATGTTGACGACCGTTCATGTGAAGGAAGGCCAAAAACCTTCGAAGACGCTGAATTGGAGGCATTGCTCGATGAGGATCCGTGTCAAACGCAAAAAGAGCTTGCTTCAGCATTAGGAGTTACCCGTCAAGCCATTTCCAAACGATTGCATGCGTTGGGAATGATTCAAAAACAAGGAACTTGGGTTCCTTATGATTTGAAGCCAAGAGACGTTGAGCGTCGTTTTTTCGCCTGTGAACAACTGCTCCAGCGGCAAAAAAGGAAGGGTTTTCTTCATCGCATCGTTACGGGTGATGAAAAATGAATTCATTACAGCAACCCAAAGAGAACAAAATCATGGGGACTGCCCGGTCATGCTTCTACGTCGTCGGCTCGGCCGAATATTCATGCTGCGAAGGTTTTACTGTGTATTTGGTGGGACCAGGGCGATGTTATTTATTATGAACTGTTGAAACCGAACGAAATCATCACTGGGGAACGGTATCGAACTCAATTGATGCGATTGAGCCGAGCACTGCACGAAAAGCGGCCACAATATGAGCAGAGGCACGAAAAAGTGATTCTACAGCATGACAACGCTCGGCCTCACGTTGCCAAACCCGTTAAAATCTACTTAGAAACGCTCAAATGGGAAGTCCTATCCCACCCGCCATATTCCCCAGATATTGCGCCGTCCGATTATTACTTGTTCCGTTCGATGGCACATGGTCTGGTTAATCAGCAGTTCCGCTCATATGAAGACATCTCAAAATGGCTTGATTCGTGGATAGCCTCAAAAGACGAACACTTCTACCGTGACGGTATTCGAGCTCTGCCAGAAAGATGGGAAAAAGTTGTCGCTAGCAATGGGCAATATTTTGAATGATTCATTTGTAACTATTTTTTCACAATAAAGTTGCATTTTCATCAAAAAAACAGCGAGAACTTAGTTGCGCACCTAATATAATAATAATAATATAGCTTTATTGTTCCCCTTGGGGTTACAATTTTCCCTTCCTCCTATCTTTTACACTCCATTCTCCTATTCTACCTTACACGCTATTCGCAAACGACCCGCACGCGCGAGAGAGAGAGAGCGCTCTTCATACCCACTCTCGTTCTTCCACTCTTGTATTCTCTCCCTCTCTCTCACTTTCCATTCTTCTGCTTTCACACCCTGACCTCCGTTTCCGCCGCTCTTTCTATCTCCTCCTTCCTCCCCCACGCCCCCTCCCCTCTCCACCATTTCTCTACCTCCCTCATCCACCCTTCCCCTCTTCCCTCCTCTCCCAGCACCTCCCTCTCCATTTCCTGCCATCCCTTCTCTTCCCCCCACCTCGTACACTTCTCCCATATGTGATTCCACGTCTCCTCTCCTCTCCCACACATCCTGCATCTCCTTTTTTCCTCTTCCTCCCAGTATCTACTTTCCTTCAATTCACATCCCAGCCTGAACCTCGCTATTCTCCTCCATCTATTCTCCCCCAGCCCTTCTTTAGATACTCTGATATTCCCCTTCCCTTTACCCTTCCATATCCTCATTAAATCTTGACTCCTTTATTCTTTCCCATCTTTCCTCCTCCTGTCTTCTCCTTTCCCTGCTCTTTAGTTCCTTTCCCTTTATTCCCCCCCTTCCTCCCTTATCTCTTCTATCCTATCTATTTTCCACCCTCTGTCCTCAAAAAACCTTTTCCTCTTCTCCTCCCATCTTCCTACTTCTTTTCCTCTTCTCGCCCTTCCCCTCATCTCTTACCAACACATTCTTGCTATCTCCCCGCCCCCTCCCTCCCCAACCTCTTCTCATACCCCCACGCTCTCATTCCCGCTCTGCACCTCATTTGATCCCTCTGCATCTCATCCCTCACCATATATCCCGGTGTCCACCTCTCCACCCCCAGTACCCATCTCAGATATCTCTCATGCAATTTCTCTATTTTCCTTCTCTCTCTCCATCCCCAAATCTCCACCCTATAACTTACCACCGGCCACACCAGTTTATCAAACAGCTACATCCTCTTCCCCCAGTCCTTTCCAAATCTCCTTTTCTCCATTCCCCATACCTGCCCCATCACCTTTGCTGCCTTCTTTACCCTATCCTTCACTTGTGCCTCCTGCCCTCCACTCTCCTCACCACACACCTTAAATATTTATATTCCTTCACCTTTTCCACTCTCTTCCCTTTCTATCTCCAGTCCATCTTCTTCCATCTCCTTCCAATCTTCCTACATCTCATTACCTTCGTCTTTTTCTATGTTAACTTCCAACCCTTCCCTGGCAAAATACTTTTCCAGCCTTGCCATCATTCCCTTCATCCCCTCCTCATCTTATGCCAATATCGCTACGTCATCTGCGTATGCCAACGTGTACACTCTCCCCTCCCCCACTCTTACACACCCCATCCCTTTCTCTTTAACTCTTCATCTATGTCCGCTATTAGTAATATAAATAATAGCGGACTCAATTGACATCCTTGTCTTACCCCCCTTCCCGTCCAGAACCTTTTTCCTTCTCTCCTCCCTATTCTCACTCTGCTCCTCATCTCCCCTAATACTTCCTCGCACCTTCTGACCAGTTCTTCCCTTACTCCCCTTTCTCTCATCATTTTACCCAACACCTCCCTATTCACCGAGTCAAACGCTGCCTTTAGATTCACGAACAGTACTATCAATCTCCTATCCCTCCTCTCCACTTGCCTGTTTATTAAATAGTTCAATACATATATGTTGTCCACTGCCCCCTTTCCCTCCTAAACCCCGCCTGACTCTCCGGCAATATCTTCTTCCCCTCCACCTCCTCCCTCAGCCTCTCCGTCAGTATCGCGGCGTATACTTTATATACCGTCTGAGTCAGCGTCACCCTCTATACTCCTCCACTCTCTCCCCTTCCCCCTTCTTCTTTATCGGCACTACCACTCCCTCACTCCATTCCTCTGGCCACCCCTCCCCTGCCCATACCCTTTCACATATTTCCCCTAACCATCTCTGCACCTCCTGCCCCCGTATTTCCATACCTCGTTTGGAATTCCATCTCCTCCTGCTGCTTTCCCATCTCTTAATCCTTTTACCACCCTCCTTATCTCCTCCTGCTCTATCCCTTCTTCCCCATCATCTTCCCCTCCCCTATTTACTTCCCTCCTTACCTTCCCTCTACTCCTCCTAATATTCTCCTAAAGTATTCCTCCCACTCTTCATTTCTATCTCCTCATTCACTCCCCCTCTCCTCCTCCTTTCCCTATTTAGCATCTCCCATATCTGTTGTTCCGTCCTCACTTCCTCTAATTCTTTCACCCACCTCTCTCCTTGTTCCCTCTTCTTCTCCTCGCATACCTTCTTATACCTTAACCTCTCTTCTCTATACTTTTCTCCATCTCCTCCCCTTTTCCTCCATTCCCTCAGCTCCCCCTCAGTCTCTTCTTTGCCTCCCTACACTCTTCATCCCACCACCCCCTCACCTCCTTTTTTCTCTCTCCCCTCCCTCCCTCTCAACGTTCTCTTATCCCTTCCTCTAACCTCCTCCATTCTTCTTGCATACTCTCCTCCCTTTTTCCCCTCCTCCTGAACTCCTCCCCAAACCCTTCTAGTTCCTTCTTTGACCACCTACTCTTTTCTCCCCCGCCCCTCCTTACCTTCCTTTCTTCTCCCTTTGCCCTTCTTCCCCTTCCCCTTTTATCCATACAACTACCGGCTGATGGTCTGACTCCACTCTCTCTCCTACTTCCATCCTCTCTACCCTTCCATCGTCTCTCCATTTCCCATTACATAATCTATCACCGATGCCCCTCCTCCCCCATGTACGTCCATTCCCCTTTCTCATCCCCCTTCGTATTTCCATTCAATATCCCACCACCCTCTCTCTCCCAGAAATTCGCATAGCTTCCTTCCGTTCTTACACATCTTCTTATCCTTGGACATCCTGCTACCCTCTTCTCCTCTCTCTTCCTCCCCTCCTCCTCCCGCTTCTCCTCCCTCTCTCCCTGTTCTCGTGTTCCAATCCCCTCCTCGTCCTCCCCTCCCCCTCTCCTCCACCCACTTCTTCATTCGCTCTAACTTTTCCTCCATATCCCCCATTCACATAAACCCCTATTACTCTCCACCACTCCCCCGCCATTCTCACCTACCTCACCATCATTCCCTCAACTTCTTCCTCCTCTTCCCTCTTCACTCCATCCCTTCTCTCACTCCCATCACCATTCCCCCTATTGCCCTTCCCTTCCTATTCCTTCTCTTCGCTCCTGACATTCCCATCTGAATCCTTTCGATAACTTTTTTTTCACTCTTCCTCAACCCCTCTCCTCCGTCCACGTCTCTGACAACACCATTATATCCATTCTTTGAGATCCTCCCAGAATTCCCTGTCTTTATTTCCCAACCCCGCCACGTTCCAAAATGCCACCTTATATATTCTCATCTCCCTCTCTATTCCCCCTCGTCTCCCCTGTCCTCCCCCGTTCTCTTCATTCCCTTTACCTCACTCCATTTTAGTTTCCCTTCATCTCCCATCACCTTTCCCCTACTTCATCCATCTCTTCATCTTCCCGTCTACCCACATATTCATATATCCAGCTGCACCCTCCTACCCATTCTTTTTTCTGCCTCTGCCTCTCTCTTTATCCTCCACTTCGTTGTCTTCCTCTCCTCACTGTTAAATCGTCCTCTATCCTTTCTTCTCCTCCTTCAGTTTCTTCTTCGCCTCCATCACTTTCCTTTTTTCCTCCAAACTTCCTAACTTCACCAATACCATCCCCTCCCCTTCTTTCTGCCTTTTCCTATCTTCTTCACTTCCTTCATCTCTACCTCCAAATCCATTCTCCGCTATACCTCCTTAACACCCTTCTCCACTCCTTTCACTCCTATCTCTCCCCCTCACCACTATATTTTTCCTTTTCCTTTCCTCCTTCTTTTTTATCTATCCGTATCTCCAACTCCCTTATCCTTCTTTCTCCCTCCTCCCCATTCTTCTCTCTCATTTTTCCCCTCCCATTTCTCCCATCTCCTCAACCTTTCCTCCATCCTTTTTATTTTTTCCTCCCCCTCCCTCCTTTCTCTCTTCCATTCCTCCCATTCCTTCTTTCTCTCTTCTCTCCCTTCTCAATTCCTCTCTTAGTTCCCTGTTTTCTTATCTCTTTTCTCCCCCTCTTCACTTCTCTTTATACCCCTCTTCTTCTTCTATTAATTTCCATACCATTTCTTTCATTTCCTCCTCTTTATCCACCCTCCTTTCCCCTCTCTCCTCTCCCTCTAATTTCCCTCTTTCTCCCTCTTCATCCTCCTCCTTGTGCTTCCTACCTTCACATTCTTTTTACCTTCTTTCCTCTTCATCCTTCTTCCTCTCCCCCTTGTCTTCCTTTTCCCCTCCCACATCATCTCTATACAACTCCTATACTTCCTGTGCTGCTCGCGCTGTCTCTCCTCAACCTTTCTACGTTCGTCAACCTCCCTCTCCTCTTCTCCCCTCTGTTCTCCCTCTCTTCCCCTCCTCTTCACCCCTTTCCCTCCTTCCTCCATTCTCTTATTCCACCCTTCTTTCTCCACCTTTGCCTTACCTCCCTTCAAATTTCCCTCGTCTCTCTCTAGTTCCCAGCTACGCCACCAGACGCACCACTCTCTCGAACACCCGTCTCTCTCCTTTGTCCACCTCTCACCCGTTTCCTAACCTCAACCATCTGCTCGCTATTTCTGCCCCTTTCTTCCACCACCCCCTCCTGCCCTTTCTCACCTCGACCCTAATCCCTTCCACTGCCTCCCACACCCTTCTCTTCCCCTCCACTCTCACCACTTCCCACTGAACCCTCGTCTTATTTTCGCCCTGTCACTCACTGCTATCACTTATTTCGTCGCCGGACGCATATTGTATACAGGGTGCACGATTTATCTGAAGACATTGAAATATCTCGAGAACTATGCATTGGATAAAAAAAAGTGGTTAATGAAAGTTGTTAGTCTCGAAGGGGGACATCCAATGATACCAAATTCGACCTCCCACCCCACCCTCTGGGAGTGGGGTTGGGGGCAAACTTTGAAATCTTAAATGGAAACCCCATTTTTTATTGCAGATACGGATTCTACGCCACAAAATCGTAAATTTTGTCCGAAACCTTTTTTTTTGATTCGTGATAGATGGCGCTGTAATCGCAAAAA